>NC_088806.1:247828-371394 GCF_011386835.1 Chrysemys picta bellii
GCTCCCAGTCCCCCCTGCTCTAACCCACCAGCCCCCACCCCCCTCCCAGAGCCAGGGAGAGAACCCAGGAGTCCTGGCTCCCAGCCCCCCCCTGCTCTAACCCACCAGCCCCCACTCCCCTCCCAGAGCCAGGAGAGAACCCAGGAGTCCTGGCTCCCAGCCCCCCCCGCTCTAACCCACCAGCCCCCGCTCCCCTCCCAGGGCCCAACCGAGCTCTCACCTCATGAGCTTCATGTCGAGCTGCTGGAAGGCGCAGGGTGGCTGCCGGCTGTGCTGATGGACGTAGGTGATGTGCTGGGCCAACCTGTGGGGGCAACACGCGTTAGCGCTGCTGCCCGGATGCCCCATCCCGGCCCCAGGCCGCCCCCGAGCAGAGAGGGGCCCCCCGGGCTCTCACCGCAGGTCGTTGTCCCGGTCGGGCCGGTCCTGGATCAGCCAGAGCAGGTCGAAGCGGGAGAGCAGAGCCGCCGGCAGCTGCACGTTCTGCTCCAGGCTGCGCTTGGGGTTGTAGCGCCCGTAGGCGGGGTTGGCGGCCGCCAGGATGGCGCAGCGGGCGTTGAGGGTGGCCAGCACGCCTGCCTTGGCAATGGAGATGGTCTGCTGCTCCATCACCTCGTGGATGGCCGTGCGGTCGCTCTCCAACATCTTGTCGAACTCGTCGATGCAGCAGACGCCCTGGTCAGCCAGGACCAGCGCCCCGCCCTCCAGGGCCAGCTCCCCCGTCACCGGGTCCCGCAGCACGGCGGCCGTCAGCCCCACGCCCGACGAGCCGCGCCCCGTCGTGTACTGACCTGGGGAAGGGAGGGGACAGTCAGAGCGGGTGGGCCCAGGCCGTGGGGCACTGACCTGGGGGAGATGGGAGTCGGAGGGGGCCCCCTAGCCCCCGGGGTGGGGTGTTACTCACTGCGGGGGGCCAGGCGGTCGATGTACGAGAGCAGCTGGGACTTGGCCACGCCTGGGTCACCCATCAGGCAGATGTTGATGTTCCCTGGAGGAAGACGGCGAGGAGCTGGGTCAGCATCAGAGCAGCCCCCCCACGGGATCGATCCCCCCCCCAGACACATATACACCCCCCCCGGCGTCCTCCCCCCGCCGCCCCCCTGCACTTCCTCGCCCCGGGGTTCTGTCTCCTCCACCTCAGACTCACCCCGAATCTTCATGCCCCGGGGGTTACGGTCCACGCCCCCCACCAGCAGCAGCAGCAGGGCCTTCTTCACATCCTCATGCCCGTAGATCTCGGGGGCGATGGAGGCTGCCAGCTTGTCGTAGAAATCCTCCTCTGCACACAGCGGGGGGGGGGGGGGGGGGGGGGGGGTCGGGTCAGCAGGGCTGGGGGGGGTCCTTGATCCATGACTTGCCGCTTCCCCCCCAACCAGACCAGGGTGTGGAGAGGTGGCGGGGGGCGCTAGCAGGAGGTGCAAACAGGGCTATACAGGGGAGATCTCACCCACGAGCAGGCCCTGTGCCTCCTCTGTCAGCTGCCCCACCCTCAGCACACCCAGGGGGCTGGCAGAAGGTGCCGCAGGGTATGGGGCGGGTGGGGGGGTCTCAGCTGCCCCACACTCAGCATGCCCAGGTGGCTGGCAGGAGGTGCCACAGGGTACGGGGCGGGTGGGGGGAGGGGATCTCGGCTGCCCCGCACTCAGCACGTCCAGGGGGCTGGCAGGAGGTGCCACAGGGCTGTGGAGTTGGGGTGGCTCCCCAGGGCCCAGCAAGGCTGGGGGCAGGGGATGAGGGGCTATGGGGGGGGAAGTGTGGGGGGGTGTCACCTGTGATCTGGCGCAGCTCGTCCTCTGTCAGCTCCCCTGACCCCAGCTCGTCCTCCTCGCTCTTGTTCATCTTCACGATGCGATGCGCCTCCAGGTAGGTCTCGGAGATCAGCCCCTGGGGGGAACAGGGGGGCGCGTTACTCTAGGGGACCCGCCCAGCACCCACCCTTGGGGTGAAACGTTCCCCATCTCTCCATCCCCAGAACTACCTCAGCAACCGGCACGGGAGGTTGACCCAACCCGAGCCCAGCCCAGCCCCCCTGATCCGGCCCTGCCTCCCCCACTCTCACCTGGGCCATCTGCCGGAAGCCAGCTCTCAGCAGGGGCAGGAAGACGCCGGTGATGCTGACGTGGTCCCCAGGCTGGGCCAGCCGCGTGTTCTCGCCATGCACAGCCACGCTGATGGAGCGCGGGAGGTGCCCTACCGGCACCTGGTCGCTCTGCATGGAGGGGAAGAGGGAAAAAAAAAAAAAAAAAAAATCAGCCACACCCTCCCTCCGGGGACCAGCCCCCCCCCCCCCGACTCTGGCAGAAACCCCTATAACCAAATCGGGGGGCACGCCGGGGAGCCCAGATCAATCTTTGGGGCCCCCCATTCATATGCCCCAACTCCCCTCCCCAGCCCGAAAACCCCCCACTCACATGCTCCTGCATCTTCAGCTCCTGGAACTTGATGAACTTGGAGCCGCGGCTCTGCAGGTAGAGACGCCCCCCGGAGCGGTTGGTCTGGCACTCCTGGCTCGGGCACATGATCAGCGGCATGAAAGTCGGGGACTGGATCTGAGAGTGGAGGGGCGGGGAAGAGGGTCACAATGAACCAGCCACACAAACCCCCACCTGCCCGGTGGCTAAACAGGGGACTCGGCTGCTCCCCCATGCCCAGGTGGGGGGCATGACAAAGTGAGAATGTTTGTAATTATTTAATGAGGCCTAGATGTGCCTCAGATTCCCCTGGGGGTTACCTGGCTACCCACTGAGGGAAGGGGTTAAGTTTGCTCTGAGGGCAGATTGAAAGACACAGGTGTGCACGTCACCTCCCTGTCTGGGGTGGGGGGATGCAGCCTCGTTAAGGAACTGGGTGGAAAGACCCAAACCCACGAGGGGGCCAGAGAGACAATGCAAGGACCAGTGACAGAGCAGAGACCCCAGCAGGGAAGGTGGGAGGGGAGGGAGAAGTGCTGGCATCCAGCCAGGAAGAAAGTCAGACAGACTCTGAAAACAGGGATCCCCTAAGCCGGGCTTGGGGGAATTGCCCTGGGCTGACGCTTCACCCCTCCGTTCTCCGTGCTAACCCCCAGATCGCCCGCTGCCCTGGACACCGCTGTCAGCACTGGCTGGGGTGTGCTGGTCCCTGCAGAACGGACAAGTCTCTCCCAGGGCTCAGTCTGTTTGACTCACTGACCAGAGCTCATGGAGGTGGTGAGGCCGTGTGGCTTCCCCCAGAGACCCCCCAGCGGTCCGGCACATGAAAGAGGCCCTCCCAAGAGACCGCGGTGGTCCCGTAGCTCCGTGACAGGGCGCTCGGCCCCGTCAGCTTCCCCCGAGCGGACAGACAGACAGCAGCTCCCCTCACCGGCTGGTAGGTCTCTGCTCCGCACTGGTCGCAGCTGTAGGTCGCCACCACCATCATGGGCTTGACCTCAGTGACACGGGTGACGATGCCGCGGACGGTGACCAGCTTCCCGATGCAGTCGGCCTTCACGTCCCGGATCACCCGGGCCTTGGAGCCCGACGGGGCCTTGAAGTACAGCTCGCTGTGGCGGGAGGCAGGAGAGCGGCAGGGAGTTAGAGACAGGAGGAGTTAAGGGATACAGAGCCCAGCTCCCGGCGTGGGGAGGGCTGGGAGACCCAGGGGCCTGGAGGTGAGGGGAGGGAGCCAGAGATGTCAGCGCCCCCCTGGCTCCAGGCACTCACAAGCGACGCAGCAGCTCCGGGGGGTACTGGTTCTGGGGGCTGTGCGTCTCCCCCGTGTCCCGGCCGCGCTGCTCCAGCATCAGCCGGTGCTCGATGTACACATCTAGGACGTCCTTGTGCACCACCTGGGGGGGCGGACAAGGGCTCCGTCAAGCACAGCCCCAGCCTCCCACTCCTGCCCCATCTCGCCAGCGCCCCTCACCTCCCGCTCCTTGTGCTGGGGCAGCAACTCGTGCACAGCGTCGGCGAAGAGGCGGACGTAGCGCTTGGCGTTCTCGCACACGGCGTCCACCAGCTCGGGGTCCTCCTCGGCCACCTCGTCCAGGTCAACGTACAGGGCCACCTGCTCCCGGTGAGCCAGAGACACCTGGGGGGAGAGGAGGGCAGGGAGGGGTGCTGGGCTGAGCTGCAGGACTGGGGGAGACCCCCAGCTGCCTGCAGCACCCCCTGCTGGGGGGGAGGCTGGGGCAGCCGGGAGCATTGATGCGGGTGGGGGTGTTGTGGGAGTCTCACCAGCTGGTCCCGATACGGGAAATCCTTCTTGCCGAGCTCGCCATCCCGGCAGAACTCCTGCAAGAAGCGCTTCACCTTCTCTGAGGGGCGACAGCGAGAGAACGTCAGACCCGGGGACCGCCCCCACACACCGATTCGTCCCCCAGCTTCCCCACAACAATCCCCACCCTGCCCCACACTGGCACCAACCCCCCTAAACCTCCTGGCAACGGCCTACTCCACACCCATCCCCTCAACGCCCCCCCCCCCTGCACCGACCTCACCCCACAGCACTCCCTCCCTGTACCGCCCCCAATGTACCCCACATCCCTCCTCCAGCCCCTGTACATCCCTCTACAGCACCCCCACCCATCCCCCTCCCTTAGTGCCCCTCATCCCCCCAGCCCTACCCCCCACAGCACCCCCTCCCCCAACCTCCCTGTACCACCCCCAATGTGTCCCACATCCCTCCTACAGCCCCCCTACATCCCTCTGCAGCACCCCCACCCATCCCCTCCCTTAGTGCCCCTCATCCCCCCCAGCCCTACCCCACAGCACCCCCTCCCCGTAACTTCCCTGTACCGCCCCAATCCCTCCGCCAGCCCCCACATCCCTCTGCAGCACTCCCACCCATCCCCCTCCTTTAGTGCCCCTCATCCCTCCCAGCCCTACCCCACAGCACCCCCTCCCCCTAACCTCCCTGTACCGCCCCACATCCCTCCTCCAGCCCCCACACATCCCTCTGCTGCACCCCCACCCATCCCCCTCCCTTAGTGCCCCTCATCCCCCCCAGCCCTACCCCACAGCACCCCCTCCCCCTAACCTCCTGTACCGCCCCACATCCCTCCTCCAGCCCCCACACATCCCTCTGCAGCACCCCCACCCATTCCCCTCCCTTAGTGCCCCTCATCCCCCCAGCCCTACCCCCCACAGCACCCCCCCCGTAACCTCCCTGTACCGCCCCACATCCCTCCTCCAGCCCCTGTACATCCCTCTGCAGCACCCCCACCCATCCCCTCCCTTAGTGCCCCCCATCCCCCCAGCCCTACCCCCACAGCACCCCCTCCCCCTAACCTCCCTGTACCGCCCCACATCCCTCCTCCACCCCCCATACATCCCTCTGCAGCAACCCCACCCATCCCCCTCCCTTAGTGCCCCTCATCCCCCCAGCCCTACCCACAGCACCCCCTCCCCCTAACCTCCCTGTACCGCCCCACATCCCTCCTCCAGCCCCCCCACATCCCTCTGCAGCACCCCCACCCATTCCCCTCCCTTAGTGCCCCTCATCCCCCCCAGCCCTACCCCACAGCACCCCCTCCAACCTCCCTGTACCGCCCCAATGTGCCCCAATCCCTCCGCCAGCCCCCCCACATCCCTCTGCAGCACCCCCACCCATTCCCCTCCCTTAGTGCCCCCCATCCCCCCAGCCCTACCCCACAGCACCCCCTCCCCCTAACCTCCCTGTACCGCCCCAATCCCTCCGCCAGCCCCCACATCCCTCTGCAGCACCCCCACCCATCCCCCTCCCTTAGTGCCCCCCATCCCCCCAGCCCTACCCCCCACAGCACCCCCTCCCCTAACCTCCCTGTACCGCCCCAATCCCTCCTCCAGCCCCCACATCCCTCTGCAGCACCCCCACCCATCCCCCTCCCTTAGTGCCCCCCATCCCCCCCAGCCCTACCCCCCACAGCACCCCCTCCCCCTAACCTCCCTGTACCGCCCCAATGTGCCCCAATCCCTCCTCCAGCCCCCACATCCCTCTGCAGCACCCCCACCCATCCCCCTCCCTTACTGCCCCTCATCCCCCCCAGCCCTACCCCACAGCACCCCCTCCCCCTAACCTCCCTGTACCGCCCCAATGTGCCCCACATCCCTCCGCCAGCCCCCCCACATCCCTCTGCAGCACCCCCACCCATCCCCCTCCCTTAGTGCCCCTCATCCCCCCCAGCCCTACCCCACAGCACCCCCCCGTAACCTCCCTGTACCTCCCCACATCCCTCCTCCAGCCCCCCTACATCCCTCTGCAGCACCCCCACCCATCCCCCTCCCTTAGTGCCCCTCATCCCCCCCAGCCCTACCCCACAGCACCCCTCCCCGTAACCGCCCTGTACCGCCCCACATCCCTCCTCCAGCCCCCACATCCCTCTGCAGCACCCCCACCCATCCCCCTCCCTTAGTGCCCCTCATCCCCCCCAGCCCTACCCCCCACAGCACCCCCCTCCCCAACCTCCCTGTACCGCCCCACATCCCTCCTCCAGCCCCCGTACGTCCCTCTGCAGCACCCCCACCCATCCCCCTCCCTTAGTGCCCCTCATCCCCCCAGCCCTACCCCACAGCACCCCCTCCCCCAACCTCCCTGTACCGCCCCACATCCCTCCTCCAGCCCCCGTACGTCCCTCTGCAGCACCCCCACCCATCCCCCTCCTTTAGTGCCCCCCATCCCCCCCAGCCCTACCCCCCACAGCACCCCCTCCCCCTAACCTCCCTGTACCGCCCCAATCCCTCCTCCAGCCCCCACATCCCTCTGCAGCACCCCCACCCATCCCCCTCCCTTAGTGCCCCCCATCCCCACCCCCCACAGCACCCCCTCCCCCTAACCTCCCTGTACCGCCCCACATCCCTCCTCCAGCCCCACACATCCCTCTGCAGCACCCCCACCCATCCCCCTCCCTTAGTGCCCCTCATCCCCCCAGCCCTACCCCCCACAGCACCCCCTCCCCCTAACCTCCCTGTACCGCCCCACATCCCTCCTCCACCCCCCATACATCCCTCTGCAGCAACCCCACCCATCCCCCTCCCTTAGTGCCCCTCATCCCCCCCAGCCCTACCCCACACAGCACCCCCCTCCCCCTAACCTCCCTGTACCGCCCCACATCCCTCCTCCAGCCCCCCCACATCCCTCTGCAGCACCCCCACCCATTCCCCTCCCTTAGTGCCCCTCATCCCCCCAGCCCTACCCCCCAGCACCCCCTTCTCCAACCTCCCTGTACCGCCCCACATCCCTCCTCCAGCCCCCACATCCCTCTGCAGCACCCCCACCCATCCCCCTCCCTTAGTGCCCCTCATCCCCCCCAGCCCTACCCCACAGCACCCCCTCCCCCTAACCTCCCTGTACCGCCCCACATCCCTCCTCCAGCCCCCCCACATCCCTCTGCAGCACCCCCACCCATTCCCCTCCCTTAGTGCCCCTCATCCCCCCCAGCCCTACCCCACAGCACCCCCTCCAACCTCCCTGTACCGCCCCAATGTGCCCCAATCCCTCCGCCAGCCCCCCCACATCCCTCTGCAGCACCCCCACCCATTCCCCTCCCTTAGTGCCCCCCATCCCCCGCAGCCCTACCCCACAGCACCCCCTCCCCCTAACCTCCCTGTACCGCCCCAATCCCTCCGCCAGCCCCCACATCCCTCTGCAGCACCCCCACCCATCCCCCTCCCTTAGTGCCCCCCATCCCCCCAGCCCTACCCCCCACAGCACCCCCTCCCCCTAACCTCCCTGTACCGCCCCAATCCCTCCTCCAGCCCCCACATCCCTCTGCAGCACCCCCACCCATCCCCCTCCCTTAGTGCCCCCCATCCCCCCCAGCCCTACCCCCCACAGCACCCCCTCCCCCTAACCTCCCTGTACCGCCCCAATGTGCCCCAATCCCTCCTCCAGCCCCCACATCCCTCTGCAGCACCCCCACCCATCCCCCTCCCTTACTGCCCCTCATCCCCCCAGCCCTACCCCACAGCACCCCCTCCCCCTAACCTCCCTGTACCGCCCCAATGTGCCCCACATCCCTCCGCCAGCCCCCCCACATCCCTCTGCAGCACCCCCACCCATCCCCCTCCCTTAGTGCCCCTCATCCCCCCCAGCCCTACCCCCCACAGCACCTCCTCCCCCTAACCTCCCTGTACCGCCCCAATCCTCCGCCAGCCCCCCCACATCCCTCTGCAGCACCCCCACCCATCCCCCTCCTTAGTGCCCCTCATCCCCCCAGCCCTACCCCCCACAGCACCCCCTCCCCCTAACCTCCCTGTACCGCCCCACATCCCTCCTCCAGCCCCCCCACATCCCTCTGCAGCACCCCCACCCATTCCCCTCCCTTAGTGCCCCTCATCCCCCCAGCCCTACCCCCCAGCACCCCCTTCCCCAACCTCCCTGTACCGCCCCACATCCCTCCTCCAGCCCCCACATCCCTCTGCAGCACCCCCACCCATCCCCCTCCCTTAGTGCCCCTCATCCCCCCAGCCCTACCCCCCACAGCACCCCCCCCGTAACCTCCCTGTACCGCCCCACATCCCTCCTCCAGCCCCCACATCCCTCTGCAGCACCCCCACCCATCCCCCTCCCTTAGTGCCCCTCATCCCCCCAGCCCTACCCCCCAGCACCCCCTTCCCCAACCTCCCTGTACCGCCCCACATCCCTCCTCCAGCCCCCACACATCCCTCTGCAGCACCCCCACCCATTCCCCTCCCTTAGTGCCCCCCATCCCCCCAGCCCTACCCCCCACAGCACCCCCTCCCCCTAACCTCCCTGTACCGCCCCACATCCCTCCTCCAGCCCCCACATCCCTCTGCAGCCCCCCCACCCATCCCCCTCCCTTAGTGCCCCTCATCCCCCCAGCCCTACCCCCCACAGCACCCCCTCCCCCTAACCTCCCTGTACCGCCCCACATCCCTCCTCCAGCCCCCACACATCCCTCTGCAGCACCCCCACCCATCCCCTCCCTTACTGCCCCTCATCCCCCCCAGCCCTACCCCACAGCACCCCCCCGTAACCTCCCTGTACCGCCCCACATCCCTCCTCCAGCCCCCACACATCCCTCTGCAGCACCCCCACCCATCCCCCTCCCTTACTGCCCCTCATCCCCCCCAGCCCTACCCCACAGCACCCCCTCCCCCTAACCTCCCTGTACCGCCCCACATCCCTCCTCCAGCCCCACACATCCCTCTGCAGCACCCCCACCCATCCCCCTCCCTTACTGCCCCTCATCCCCCCCAGCCCTACCCCACAGCACCCCCTCCCCCTAACCTCCCTGTACCGCCCCACATCCCTCCTCCAGCCCCCACACATCCCTCTGCAGCACCCCCACCCATCCCCCTCCCGTAACCGGCCTGTACCGCCCACTGCCCCATGTAAACAAAGCGGCACGTGGAGGCGGCGCGCGCCCGGATCCCCCCGCCCCGCCCCCCCTCGGCGGACGGACACTGTTTCGCCGGGCGCTGAGACTCCGCCGTGACATCACTTCCGGGGCGACCTCGCGTCCCGCCGCGCGGGAAACGGATACCCCGCCCCCGGCCGCGCTGCAGCCAATGGCAGCCCGAGGCCCGCCCCCTCCTCCGGGTCTCGCCGGGCCCCCGACCGGCCGCGGGGGCACCACCCACCTTTCTCCGCGGCGTAGTCTCTGGGCGCCATGGTGGGGGTTGGGGGGCCCCTCAGTCCCAGGTTCCTACGTGTCCCCGACTGGGTCGGTCCCGCTACAGGTCCCCGTTGGGGTCAGTCCCGTCCCGTTGGCTACGGATCCCGGTTGGGGTCCGTCCCGGCCGCTCGCGGCCCGTTGGCTACGGGTTCCCGCTGGGGTCCGTCCCGGCCGCTCGCGGCCCGTTGGCTACGGGTCCCCGCTGGGGTCCGTCCCGCCCGGTCTGCTGCCGCCCAGCACCGCTCCACACTCTCGCTGCTGCCGCCGCAACCAAAAGTGGCGCGAAACTATAGACTCCTCCTGCCACGTGCCCGCCCCGGGCCAATCAGTGCCCGGCACGTGACCCGCCCAGCCCGCCAATCGCAGCTCGGGTAGAGCGTCGCGCGGAGGCCCCGCCCAAGCGTTGCCGTCACGTGACAGCGCAGCAGCCCGCGCCGGATCCAGGTTCGAACCGAAACAGCAGGACCCCACAAGCCCCGCCCCCTCTTAAACGGGCCGCGACCCCGGGGCGGGCCTGGGGGGGGGTTCCTGTCTCAGGGGGCGACGCCCGGGGGGGGCGGGCGAGGGGCGGGGTCCGGGGAGGGTTCCTGGGGGCGGGACCTCAGCGTGGGGCGGGGCCGCGGGGGGAGGGGCGGGGCGTAGGGATGCGGTTCCGGGGATTGTGGGCGGGGCCCCAGCTTGGGGCGGGGTCTCGGGGCAGGGGCGGGGTCTCGGGAGCAGGGGCGGGGTATCGGGGGCAGGGGCGGGGCTACGGGTTCGGGGCGGGGTCTCGGGAGCAGGGGCGGGGCTGAAGGGGGCGGGGCCCGGGTTTGGGGCAGGGTCCAACTCACTCTCTTCCCCCCTCCCCCCGCAGGCCCGGAGATGTTGTCGCAGATTTCATTCTCTCCTCCAAGGGAGACAGACTCGTTCACAAGGACTGTATCCTGCCCCCCAGAACCCCCCACCTGTCCCCTCCAAGCCCCCTGGCTCCTCAGTGTGGGCCCCCTGCAGCCCCTGGCTGCCCCCCGATTGGCTCCTGACATAAGCCCCCTTAGCCCCCCTGCACCCCCCCCATCAGCTCCCCTCCAAGTTCCACCTAAACCATCCCCCCAGGCAGGGGTCATATCCCCCCCCCACGGGTCCCCCCCTCCCGCCCCCAGGAACCTCCTGCCCCGGAACACCACTGCTGGGGGGCTGCCCAGACCCTGGGGCTGCAGCTGGGCGTTGCTGGGGGGGAAGCTCACAGCCACCTGCCACCCTGATGGGGTCGTTTCTCCTTAACCCACCCCCCAGTCTGCGGCGAGGCCGGCGGAGGCAGCACCGATCTGGTGGACACTTTCTATAGGAAGATCACAGCCCTGCCCAAGGACCAGGCACCCGTCTTCATGGTACCGGGGCAGGGGGAACGGCACCACAATGGGGCGGGTTAAGGGTCTCTCTGGTAACGGGAGGGGGTGTCGCTATGGGATGAAGCAAGCATCGCTGTGGTAACAGAAGTGGGGAGCATCTCAAGTATCGCTATGGAAACCGGGAAAGAGGGGGCATGTCTGTGTGGTAAGGGGGGGGGCATTGCCCTGGTGGGAGAGGGGCTGACTAACTCTGCTTGTGTCCCCCCCCCCCGCGATGCAGGCGCACGAGGGGCTGCATTTCGTCCACGTGCGACACGCCGGCCTCTACTTCGTGGCCACGACGGGGCACGATGTCTCCCCTTTCACCATCATCGAGTTCCTCAACCGGTGAGGCGGGGGGGGGGGGGCAGGAGTGACCCTGGGTGGGGGAGGGGGCAGATGGGGGGATAAGCCTCAGCCCCGGGGGGGGGGGGGCGCAGGCCAGGGGACCTGGGGCAGGGACTGGGGGCAGCAGCCGTCTGTGCCCTCACCCTCCCCCTGTCTCCCTCCCTTCCCGCAGGCTGGTGACGCTGATCCGCGATTACTGTGGCTCCCTCAGCGAGAAAACCGTCAGCCTCAACTTCGCGCTCATCTACGAGCTGCTGGACGAGATGCTGGTGTGTGCGGGGGGCGTCTGGGTCTGGCATGGCGGGGGGGGGTCGCTGCCGTGGGGAAGCTGCCAGGTCAGACACCCCACCTGGAGCACCGCTGTGGGAAGCTCGCAGCGCTGGTGTCCCGTGCCAGTGGTGGGGGAGTAACCGCCCCCCCATTCTGTGCTCCCCACCCCAGGACTACGGCTACGTGCAGACCACGGCGCCGGACGTGCTGCGCAACTTCATCCAGACGGAGCCTGTGCTCAGCAAGGCCTTCAGCCTGCTGGACCTGGGCAGCGTCGGCCTGGTGAGAACAGCCCCCGAATCCCCCCCATGTCCCTTCCCCCTTCGGTGCCCCCCTGGGCCTGGTGAGAACAGCCCCCGAATCCCCCCCATGTCCCTTCCCCCTTCGGTGCCCCCCTGGGCCTGGTGAGAACAGCCCCCGAATCCCCCCATGTCCTTCCCCCTTCGGTGCCCCCCTGGGCCTGGTGAGAACAGCCCCCGAATCCCCCCCATGTCCCTTCCCCCTTCGGTGCCCCCCTGGGCCTGGTGAGAACAGCCCCCGAATCCCCCCCATGTCCCTTCCCCCTTCGGTGCCCCCCTGGGCCTGGTGAGAACAGCCCCCGAATCCCCCCCATGTCCCTTCCCCCTTCGGTGCCCCCCTGGGCCTGGTGAGAACAGCCCCCGAATCCCCCCCATGTCCCTTCCCCCTTCGGTGCCCCCCTGGGCCTGGTGAGAACAGCCCCCCAATCCCCCCCATGTCCCTTCCCCCTTCGGTGCCCCCCTGGGCCTGGTGAGAACAGCCCCCCAATCCCCCCCATGTCCCTTCCCCCTTCGGTGCCCCCCTGGGCCTGGTGAGAACAGCCCCCCAATCCCCCCCATGTCCCTTCCCCCTTCGGTGCCCCCCTGGGCCTGGTGAGAACAGCTCCCCAATCCCCCCCATGTCCCTTCCCCCTTCGGTGCCCCCCTGGGCCTGGTGAGAACAGCCCCCGAATCCCCCCATGTCCCTTCCCCCTTCGGTGCCCCCCTGGGCCTGGTGAGAACAGCCCCCGAATCCCCCCCCATGTCCCTTCCCCCCTCGGTGTCCCCTGGGCCTGATGAGAACAGCCCCCCAAATCCCCCCGCATCCCCCTGGTGAGAACAGCCCCCCAATCCCCCCCCGTCCCCCTGGGGAGTACAGCCCCTAAATCCCCCCCGTGTCCCCCCCTGGGCTTGGTGAGCCCAGCCCCCAAATCCTCCACCCAGTGACTGCCTGATTCCTGCCCCCCCCTGCAGCCTGAGGGTCTCTCCCCCCATGGCCGAGCCCAGGGCAGTGGCTTCTCCAGGGAAGGTGTTACCCTGAGAGGGGTCTGGCCATGGGGCACCTGGTGCCCCTGACACTCCCCAGGGCTCCATCCCGGGGCCCTACTCTGACCCTGCCCCCTCTGGTTTCAGTTTGGAGCAGAGACGCAGCAAAGCAAAGTGGCTCCGAGCTCGGCCGCCAGCCGCCCCGTGCTGCCCCCCCACGGGGACCAGGTGAGACACCCCTCGAGCCCCCCAGCAGTGAGCCCTACCCTGCCTCCGGCACTACCCAGGCTGGTGTCACGGAGCCCCCGGGCGATGCTCTGGAACTGCTCCCCACAAAGCCAGTCAGGACTTTGGGGAGCCTCCTCTCACATGGCTTCACCTCCTGGGTCTGACCTCGGAGCATTCAGCATCCCCTTTTCACACCGTGCACTTCCCACAGTGAGTCGCCCGGGCGGGGTCCTGGGACAGCCAGAGGTTTCTGCACCCCCACTTCGCAGTCAGCCGTGACTCCCAGCCAGCCGGGGACACAGAAGGTTTATTAGTCGACAGGAACACAGCATAGGGCAGAGCTCGTTAGCACAAGTCCACCTTGTGGGGAGGGAGGCGAGGGCCAGGGCTGGTCCCCGCCCCCCCGGCGCCCCAAGCCAGCCAGACCGACTCCTTCCAGCTGCCTGGCCCCTGCCCGGCCCGTTGCTCCTCCTACGGCCTTCTGGGGCTAAGAGTCACTTGGTCGCATCCCCCTCCGGGGTCTCAGGTTAGGAAGGGGGGGCTATAGCATCCCTGCAGGCAGCTGGAGCAGCCCCCGCAAAAGTCACACCCCCTTATTCCCACCACCTAGACACTGGTGCAGCGCACAGGGAAACTGAGGCACACACAGCATTCGTGCGAAATAGTAAGACTCACACAGGCTCACATAGAACGTAACAAGGGAAAATCCCCACTGCGTCACCCCAGTCCCTCTGTGGGGGGTGGGGGCGCATGGATCCACCTTCCCCACGGTGGGGGGGCTGGGCCCTGCCCGCAGCCGTCACTTGATGCCCGGCATCTCTCCCCGCAGGGCGCCAGGAACGAGGTGTTTCTGGACGTGGTGGAGAGGCTGACGGTCGTCATCGCGGCCAACGTGAGTCGGGCGGGGGGGGAGGGAGGTGTCCGGCACAGGAGTCCTGGGCCCTCCCCTCACAGATCCACAGGGTCTTAGCAAGGCCCCAGGTTCCCTTGCCCCCTGGGGAAGCTGCTGGGGGCTGGTTCATTGTCAGGGACTCACCCCCATCCCCTCCTTCCCGCCCAGGGCACCCCCATGAAGGCCGACATCCAGGGAGAAATCCGCCTCAAGAGTTACCTGCCCAGCTGCTCCGGTGCGTAACGTCTGCAGGCCCGGAGCCCCATGGGCCCGAGTCGGCTGAGACGGGCCCGCCGGGGGCGCTCTTTCCTGGCAGTCAGTGCCGGGGCTGAGGGAGCAGGATGGGGGGGCTCGGCCGAGGGCGCAGGGGGCGCGGCTGGTGGCTCGGCCAGTGGAGCGGGGTGTGGCTGAGGGCGCAGGGGGCGCGGCTGGTGGCTTCGGCCAGTGGAGCGGGGTGTGGCCGAGGGTGCAGGGGGCGCGGCTGGTGGCTCGGCCAGTGGAGCAGGCTGGGGCAGGGGCTTGGCTGGTGGCTCAACCAGGGGAGCAGGGCAGGGCCAAGGGTGCAGGGGGCGCGGCTGGTGGCTTGGCTGGGGGCACGGAGTAGGGGGCTCATCTGGGGGAGCAGGGCGGGGCCAAGAGTGCAGGGGGCATGGAGCTCGGCTAGGGGAGCGGGGCGGGGGGCTCAGCCGGGGGTGCAGGGCCGGAGGAGTGGGGCGGGGCCAAGGGCGCAGGGGGCATGGGACTTGACCGGGGGAGCAGGGCAGGGGGCTCGGCCGGCATCGGGGCAGCTCTCCCGTGACGCTCTCCCCCTCTCCCCGCAGAGCTGCGCATCGGGCTGACGGAGGAGTTCTGCGTGGGAAGTCAGAGCTGCGAGGTGAGTGGCTGGGCGCTGGTCTCTGCTCTGCCTGGCGGGGGCGCCCTGGCTTTGATCCCGCCCCCCCCCTGCAGGCTACGGCACCACCAGTCTCCGCTCTGCCTGGCGGGGGCGCCCTGGCTTTGATCCCCCCCCTCTCCCCCCGCAGGCTACGGCACCGCCGTCCGCGCCGACCAATGCGCCTTCCACAGCTCCGTGAAGCTAGACGAGTTCGAGAGCAGCCGCATCCTGAAGGTCACCCCCAGCCAAGGGGAGGTGAGCCCCACGGCCTGCCCTGACCCCCCCTCTGCAGCCCCACGGCCTGCAGCTGGGCGCCCAGTGTGGGGACCGGGGGAGGTGAGCCCCACAGCCTGACCCCACTCTGCTCTCCCCAGCTGCCGGTGATGCAGTACCAGCTGTCAGACGACATCCCCTGCGCCCTGCCCTTCCACCTCTTCCCCACGCTGGAGAGGGACCCTACGGGCAGGTGAGTGAGCGGGGCATCCGGGAGCACAACGCCCCTCGGCCCAGTGCCTCGGCCCTCACCCTTCCCATCTCCCCACAGGCTCCGCATCTACCTCAAGCTCCGCTGTGACCTGGCTCCCAAAAGGTAAGAGCCCGGGGAGCTGGGAGGCTCCCTGGGGTGCGGACGGCCCCTGCCAGCCATGTCCCCCTCCCCAGCAGGCTCCCAGGCTGCTGCGTGCCCCCCCCGGCCCCAGTTCACCGCTTTCTCTTCCCTCCAGCCAGGCCCTGAACGTGCGAGTCCAGCTGCCGGTGCCGAAGGGGGTCGTCAGGTGGGTGACCGGGGCTCCGGGCGGGTCTCCCCTCTAGTACCGGGGGCTGCATGCTGGGGGGATGGTGCTGGGGGCAGGCCTGCCCCCCCCCGACTCTCTCCTCTCCCCCAGCCTGTCCCAGGAGCTGAGCAGCCCGGAGCAGACCGCCGAGCTGCAGCCCAGCATCAAGGCCATTCGCTGGGTGATCCCGCGCGTCCAGGGGGGCTCCCAGCTCTCCGCCCTCTTCAAGGTAAAGCCGGCCTGGGACGCGGAGGGGGGAGACGGCCCTGGCCAGGGGGATGCACCCCTGTGTTAGTGAGAGGGAGCAGAGCCCCTGCCCTCCGGAAGGAGGATGAGCTGTGGGGCAGAGGCGTTAATGAACGTCTCTAATGTCTATGCTGGGGTCTGAGGGTGCCAACCCCACCCCACAGAAGGGGGGCGCGTGTCGTGCTCTGCCCCGGACAATAACGCCCCCGCTCTCTCCCTGCAGCTGGAGATCCCAGGGCTGAGCAGCTCCTCGCTGCTGGAAGTGGGGCCGGTGAACATGTCCTTCGAGCTGCCCATGCACACCTGCTCTGGCCTGCAGATCCGCTTCCTGCGCTTCACGGCCCCACAGGCCGGGCTGCCCCACCGCTGGGTGCGCTACGTGTCCCACAGCGACTCCTACGTCATCCGCCTCTGAGCCCAGCCCCACCGCTGGGTGTGCTACGTGTCCCACAGCGACTCCCACGTCATCCGCCTCTGAGCCCGGCCCAGCCCCGCCGCTGGGTGCGCTACGTGTCCCACAGCGACTCCTACGTCATCCGCCTCTGAGCCCGGCCCAGCCCCACCATTGGGTGTGCTACGTGTCCCACAGCGACTCCTACGTCATCCGCCTCTGAGCCCGGCCCCACCGCTGGGTGCGCTACGTGTCCCACAGCGACTCCTACGTCATCCGCCTCTGAGCCCAGCCCCACCGCTGGGTGCGCTACGTGTCCCACAGCGACTCCCACATCCTCCGCCTCTGAGCCCGGCCCCACCGCTGGGTGCGCTACGTGTCCCACAGCGACTCCCACATCCTCCGCCTCTGAGCCCAGCCCCACCGCTGGGTGCGCTACGTGTCCCACAGCGACTCCCACATCCTCCGCCTCTGAGCCCAGCCCCACCGCTGGGTGCGCTACGTGTCCCACAGCGACTCCTACGTCATCCGCCTCTGAGCCCAGCCCCACCGCTGGGTGCGCTACGTCTCCCACAGCGACTCCTACGTCATCCGCCTCTGAGCCCAGCCCCACCGCTGGGTGCGCTACGTGTCCCACAGCGACTCCTACGTCATCCGCCTCTGAGCCCAGCCCCACCGTTGGGTGCGCTACGTGTCCCACAGCGACTCCCACATCCTCCGCCTCTGAGCCCTGCCCCACCGCTGGGTGCGCTACGTGTCCCACAGCGACTCCCACATCCTCCGCCTCTGAGCCCAGCCCCACCGCTGGGTGCGCTACGTGTCCCACAGCGACTCCTACGTCATCCGCCTCTGAGCCCAGCCCCACCGCTGGGTGCGCTACGTGTCCCACAGCAACTCCTACGTCATCCGCCTCTGAGCCCGGCCCCACCGCTGGGTGCGCTACGTGTCCCACAGCGACTCTTACGTCATCTGCCTCTGAGCCCAGCCCCGCCGCTGGGTGCGCTACGTGTCCCACAGCGACTCCTACGTCATCCACCTCTGAGCCCAGCCCCACCGCTGGGTGCGCTACGTGTCCCACAGCGACTCCCACGTCATCCGCCTCTGAGCCCAGCCCCACCGCTGGGTGCGCTACGTGTCCCACAGCGACTCCTACGTCATCCGCCTCTGAGCCCAGCCCAGCCCCGCCACTGGGTGCGCTACGTGTCCCACAGCGACTCCTACGTCATCCGCCTCTGAGCCCGGCCCAGCCCCACCGCTGGGTGCGCTACGTGTCCCACAGCGACTCCTACGTCATCCGCCTCTGAGCCCGGCCCCACCGCTGGGTGCGCTACGTGTCCCACAGCGACTCCCACATCCTCCGCCTCTGAGCCCAGCCCCACCGCTGGGTGCGCGTGTCCCACAGCGACTCCTACGTCATCCGCCTCTGAGCCCAGCCCCACCGCTGGGTGTGCTACGTGTCCCACAGCGACTCCCACGTCCTCCGCCTCTGAGCCCGGCCCCACCGCTGGGTGCGCTACGTGTCCCACAGCGACTCCTACGTCATCCGCCTCTGAGCCCAGCCCCACCGCTGGGTGCGCTACATGTCCCACAGCGACTCCCACGTCCTCCACCTCTGAGCCCGGCCCAGCCCCATCGCTGGGTGTGCTACGTGTCCCACAGTGACTCCCACGTCATCTGCCTCTGAGCCCAGCCCCACCGCTGGGTGCGCTACGTGTCCCACAGCAACTCCTACGTCATCCGCCTCTGAACCCAGCCCCACCGCTGGGTGTGCTTGGTCACCCTCAGCAACGGCTGTCTCGTCCACCTCCCCGCCCTGCATCCCCTGCCCCACAGCATTGTGCAGCGACTCCTAGGGTGTCCCCTCTCCCAGGCTAGTCACCTCCCCGCACACGGGGCTCTGGCAATAAACAACTTTATTTATGAGTAGAACCAACCCCCTAACCTCTGTAACAGCAGCCCAGCCAGGGCACCGACAGAGCCTGGCCTAGACCCGTCGACGCAGACTCCCGAGGGTGCTCACCCACACTGGGAACCCGGTCCTGTAGCCAGACACAATAAAAGTGCAACAGAAAAACAGCCTGGTGTGTAATTCCCTGGGAAAGGCCACGCCCAGCGAGGGCCCCATTCCCGGACAGGGGTGATCTCCCGCCTGCTCCAGCCACGTCAGGGATCCTGCGGGGGAGAGATTCCCAGTGAGACTTGGCTCCCCCCAGTGCAGCACGGCAGGTGCCCCCCCCCATGCTCTCACACTCCCTTGCGCTCACCTCGATGCCAAGGATGGTGGAGTCGAAGAGGTCCCGGAACTGCTCACCTTGGGAGCTGTGCGAGCGGATCAGCGGCTGGAGAGGCAAACACCAGTGCCTTAGTGCCCCTCCTGCCACCAGCAAGCCAGCCAGCGTCCTGGCTGCAAGGTGGAGAGCACCCCAGGGGAAGCAGCTGTGGGGGGGCCAGGCCCTGGACACCCCGCTGGACGCAGCTCCTGTTAGGGTCATCCCCAGCCAGGCTGCGTGTAAGGGGCCTGCCGCGGTCAGGCCGGGGCTCACGGGCCCTCGACACATCACCAATAGCCCTTCCCGCCGCAGCAGGGCCAGGGTTCCCCTCACCATGTCCAGGCCCTGGGCATCCTCCTCGTCGCTGCTCTCCGCCTGGATCACCATCTCCTCCTCCTCCATCAGGCTGAGCCTAGGGGACACAGGGCAGGGTTAAGGGGGCTCCGGCCCAGAGAGGGAGAGCCGCCCCCCAGGACAGCGACAACTACTCACCGGTCCATCCTGCTGCCCAGCCCAAGTCTCGAGGTGCGCCAGGGGACCAGGAGCTGCTGCTGCCGGCCAGGTGATTCTCGGGAGCGCTGGGAGCTGAACCAGGGCTGGCTGCAAAGGACAGGAGGGCAGCAGGGTCAGAGCAGGTTAAACCGCCCCCCATCCCCGCTGGCTCTGCCTTGCCCCCCATGGGTCTCACCTCTGCACGAAGTCCGACTCGGACCCCTCCTCTTCCTGCAGCTGCGCCGGGCTGCCCAGCTGGTGTCCCCTTTTCAGCGCTGTTGACGTGAGCATCGGTGTCTCCAGGCGGCTGCTCAGCGGGAGGCTGGAATCCCCTCGCTCAGACGAGTCTGCAACAGGAGAGAGAGAGATGTCAGGTGATCCAGTCCTGGCCCCAGAGTCACCCCACTGTCCCCTGCCCCCTACCTGCACCCTGGGTTCCCCCACGGCCCCCTGCTATCCCTGGGCTCTCCCCCCCATGTAGATAAATCTCTGATAATTTTCATATGACTTTACATTGTGCCTCTTCATATAACCCTGTGGTGGGTCTACCCACGTGTGACCTCTGTTTTCATGGGACTTTGTATTAAAGCCTCATTTAGAAACTTTGCATTGCCCTTGGTAGAATATTATAGCCCCTAAGGATAGAATAAGATAGAAGAAAAATTTCTTTTTGCTAGCAGTAGAACAAGAGCTCTCCCCCCCCACTCTTAATCAATTGCCCTGTTGAATGAATGAGGTGTGGATGAACAAGGCATGGAAGGCAGCACCTCCAGACAGCCTCAACTGTTGGAGAGGGGCTGGGAGCCAGACCCAAGAACAATAAAACGTGTCAAGTGGGCTCATGAAAGACAAGCAGACATACTGACGGCCTCGGGGGTTAGAAGCAAGCCCCTTCTTTTGGAAACACCCTCTTTGCAGCATTGGGACAACACTCAAAAGAAAGCAGCACAAAGGACCAATGGACACAGACACAGAGTTTGAATCTGGTCTAGATTTGCATAAGAGGAAAGCTGCTATAAAAGTGAGGTGTCTTGCAGAGGACCCCGGGTCTCGTCTTGTCAACATGGGAGCATCGATCCGGATCGGCAGAAGCCCGGCTCCACCCCCTCCCCCATCTAACTCACCTGGCCAGTGAAGTTAAGGGGAGCAACTAATTGGTAACAACAAGACGGAGTGTGTTTGTGTGTGTGTGTGAGTGTAAGTGTAATATATTATATGCATATAATACAGTGTTAATGAATACATGTATTACTAATAAATGTGGCGTTCTGCCTTATTCCCCCTGAAAAGATCCTGTGCAGTACTTTAAGTACAACACCCAGCTCCGCTGGCACCCCCCCAATCCTGACCCACAGCCCCTGCTATCCCAGCCCTGGGCTCTCCACCCCCCCTGCCAGGTCTGCCAGTGCACCTCAGTCCTGACCTGAGCCCCCCAGGTGCCAGCTCGTGCCAATGTGCCCGGGTCTCAGTCGAACACTGACTTCCGGCTCACCTGTGTGCTAGTATTGGTAAAACAGGTACACCTCTACCCCAATATAACACGAAGTCGGATATAATGCGGTAAAGCAGTGCTCCGGGGGGGGACGGGGCTGCGCACTCCAGTGGATCAAAGCAAGTTCGATATAACACGGTTTCACCTATAACGCGGTAAGATTTTTTGGCTCCCGAGGACAGCGTTATATTGGGGTAGAGGTGTATTAGAATGGTAAGAATAGGTTTAGACTTTATGATTGGGAGCTGCTGCCTGGATTAATCTCACATGTACCATCAGTGTCCCACACTGCATGGTTGTATTTGGGCCTGTGACTGTGTAAACCGCCAGACAGAAGAAAGACATTAATTAGTGCTAGGGGCTGGGACGGTGCACCTGGAACTTCCCTGGGGACTGTCAACAAGAGGACATGAGACTTCTACCATTCTGCCCTCTTCCCCATGAAGGAGAGTCATGCGAGTGGACTCCTCCCAGCAGGTGAGCTTGCAGCTCAGAACATGGCCGGAGGGGAATAAAGCTCCTGACAAGAAGGAACTGATTACACTGCTTGCACGCTGGGGGCAAAGTGTTCGTTTGTAGGCATGACTGGCTTACCCCACAGGACATACAGAGCTTGCAGACTATAGCAGCTTTCATTACCTTTTTAAACTTATGACTGTAACTCATCTGTGTGGCTCTCTGTCGACTTGCTTTAACCTTGTAAATAACTCCCTGGTTTCCTTTCCCAGTTTCTCACAGTTTATCCTGGCTACAAGCCCTCAGGTGGAACTGACCTGGGGGAAGGGACTGGCCCTCCGGAAGTGGCAGTAACCTGAACGGTGCTGTGATGCTGTGTGTGAGGGACCAGCTCGCACACAGGTAAGCCCACCTGTCCCTGAGGGGCCTGTCTGTGACCTGAGACTGGCGCTCACACTTTGGACTAGTCACTGCCGGCAGCGTTACACCTGCTATTTCCTAGCAGGGGCAGCAGCATGTGGCATTTGCCCCTCACCATCCAGATGCCTCCTCTTGGCTGCAGAGCTAGGTCTCCTCCGGGGTCGGGGGGCTGCAATCCGGCTGGCGTTGGAGCCCATGTCATCCAGGGATCTCAGCGAGCGGCGATACATCAGGAGTGAATTCCAGCGCTTCCCTCTCTGCTGTGGGGAGAGCCTGGCCTGGCAGGTCTGCTCCAGGTAGGACAGGCTGTGGGAGGGAAGGCATAAGAACGGCCATACTGAATCAGACCAAAAGTCCATCTAGCCCAGTATCCTGTCTGCCGACAGTGGCCAATGCCAGGTGCCCCAGAGGGAATGAACAGAACAGGGAATCAAGTGACCCATCCCCTGTCGCCCATTCCCAGCTTCTGGCAAACAGAGGCCAGGGACACCATTCCTGCCCATCCTGCTAATAGCCATTGATGGACCTATCCTCCATGAACTACTTTAGTTGTTCTTTGAACCATTATAGTCTTGGCCTTCACAACATCCTCTGGCGAGGAGTTCCACAGACTGACTGTGCACTGTGTGAAGAAATACTTCCTTTTGTTTGTTTTAAACCCGCTGCCTATTAATTTCATTTGGTGGCCCCTAGTTCTTGTGTTATGAGAAGGAATAAATAACATTTCCTTATTTACTTTCTCCAAACCGGTCATGATTTTATAGACCTCTAGCCTATCCCCCTTTAGTTGTCTCTTTTCCAAGTTGAAAAGTCCCACTCCTCATATGGAAGCCGTTCCAGACCCCTAATCATTTTTGTCGCCCTCTTCTGAACCTTTTCCAATTCTAATATATCTTTTTTGTGATGGGGCAACCACATCTGCACGCAGTATTCAAGATGTGGGGGTACCATGGATTTATAGAGAGGCAACATATTTTCTGTCTTATTATCTATCCCTTTCTTAATGATTCCCAACATTCTGTTCACTTATTTGACTGCCGCTGCCCATTGACTGAATGTTTTCAGAGAACTCTCCACAAGGACTCCAAGATCTCTTTCTTGAGTGGTAACAGCTAATTTAGACTCTTTCATTTTATATGTATAGCTGGGATTATATTTTCCCATGTGCGTTGCTTTACATTTATCAACTTTGAATTTCATCTGCCATTTTGTTGCCCAGTCACCCAGTTTTGAGAGATCCTTTTGTAGCTCTTCGCAGTCTGCCTGGGACTTAACTATCTTGAATAGTTTTGTATCATCTGCCAATTTTGCCACCTCACTGTTTACCCCTTTTCCAGATCATTTATGAATATGTGGAATAGGACTGGGCCTAGTATACACCCCTGGGGGAGACCACTACTTACCTCTCTCCCTTCTGAAAACTGACCATTTATTCCTACCCTTTGCTTCCTGTCTTTTAACCAGTTACCAGTCCATGAAAGGACTTTCCCTCTTATCCCATGACAGTCTTTGATGAGGGACCCTGTCAAAGGCTTTCTGAAAATTGAAATACACTATATTCACTGGTTTCAAAGTAGCAGCCGTGTTAGTCTGTATCCGCAAAAAGAACAGCAGTACTTGTGGCACCTTAGAGACTAACAAATTTATTAGAGCATAAGCTTTCGTGGACTACAGCCCACTTCTAGATATGCATCCGAAGAAGTGGGCTGTAGTCCATGAAAGCTTATGCTCTAATAAATTTGTTAGTCTCTAAGGTGCCACAAGTACTCCTGTTCTTTTTACTATATTCACTGGATTCCCCTTGTCCACGTGCTTGTTGACCCCCTCAAAGGCAGGTTAACCCTTACAGCATGGGGGCCACTAATCACACACATACCCCCAAGCACTCCTGAAAGCCACTGTTTCCATCCCCCACCGGACCACCACCCTGGGCACTCACAGCAGCTTCTTGTCTGGGCGCAGCAGGCGGGGGGAGAATTCGCTCAGCACCTCCAGGAAGGGCAGGTTGAGGGGCCCCAGCTCTGAACCAGAGGGTTCTGGCTCCTGGAAGGCAAATTTGATCCCAGCCCTGGGCAGGAGAAAGAGAGAGAGATGGGAAGCGGGGGGAGGGGGCTCCAAACCCTGCAAGTCCAAGTGCCAGCCATCCCACCCCCATGTTCAGTGCTGACCCCGGCGTGCCCCTCCCCAATTCCTAGAGGCTCCTGGACTCCCAGCATGCCCCCACAGCTCTGCTCTGCTCCCCACCCAGCCCCCCAGCTCACTTGTGCAGGGCCACCAGCGCCTGGCGGTTGTGCAGCTGGTGCAGGCCGAAGAACACGGAGAAGCGCCGTGCCAGATCCCGGATCTCCAGGAAGGCCTTGCCGTAAACTGCCTCCGGGCCCTGCTGCAGCAGCAGCTCTGTCAGCAGCTGCACAGGGGGCAGAGAGTCAGACGTGGGGCCGCATGGCGGCTCGAGCCCCATCCTCCAGCCACCTCCCTACACAGATTCACAGGGACGGGCCAATCCAGGGGCCTCATAGACTCATAGACTTTAAGGTCAGAAGGGACCATTATGATCATCTGGTCTGACCTCCTGCATGCTGCAGGCCACAAAACCGTCCCTACCCTTCCCTTGACTCTGCTGATGAAGTCCCCAAATCCTGTGTTTTAGTGACTTCAATTGGCAGAGAACCCTCCTGCTAGCGATCCCTGCCCCATGCTGCAGAGGAAGGCGAAAAACCTCCAGGGCCTCAGCCAATCTACCCTGGAGGAAAATTCCTTCCCGACCCCAAATATGGCGATCAGCAAGACCCCGAGCATGTAGGCAAGAGTCTCCAGCCTGACCCTTGTTAGCCATTATACTATTTACCTTCCATTGCTCGGTATTCCTCAGCTAATATGTTCTACCATTAAACCATTCCCTCCATAAACTTATCTAACTTAATCTTAAAACCAGACAGGTCCCTCGCCCCCACCCTTTCCCTCGGAAGGCCGTTCCAATATTTCACGCCTCCCCAGCCCCCCCACCCCATCCACACGGATACGGATCAGTGACAGGGACTCCCCTCTCCCCCAGGCAGCACTGGGCACGGGCCCCTCCCCGGTACCTGCTGCAGGCTGAGGAGAAGGGTGCGGGCCCACTCATCCCGGTCAATCTGCCGCGCCCGGCTCAGCGTCTCCTTGATGATGTCCCCGTAGTCCTTGTAGAACTGGAAGGGAGAGCAGGGTAGTGGGGCCCCCCAACCGCCCAGCCCCGCCGGTGGTGAGTAGGGCTGCAGGCTTGTCACGGCTGCTGTGACTTTCCTTTGGGGCCAGGATTTTAATAAAAACTCACCTGCAGCAGTGGCGGCGCCTGACCGCAGGGCTGGGCCCAGTTTCCCACTCTGGGCGTTGCAACCTGGCACAAGGGGTCAGTCACAGGCCAGGCCAATCCTGAGCAGTGCTGCGGCCCCATGTGCCGGGTGGGTCACAACGCCTGCAGCAGGGAGCCGGGCGCAGTCTATTGCCCTGATCCACACCCCGAGCTCTAGGTGTTCAGACACCGGAGGCAGTGCCCACCCCTTGGTATGGTAGGTGCGCCCCTGCGCCGTGGGGCCCCTCCCGTATCTCCCCCACCTTGGCGTAGTGCTTGAAGACGTCGGAGGCGGCGCTCAGCTCCAGCACGTTGTAGATGATGAGTTTGCAGAAACCGGCCAGCAGGTTGCGCCGTTGGTGTAGCCTCTCGATCTTCCCCTCGCTGTCCTCCTCATCTGCAGAGGATGGGGTGGGGAGTGAGGCTTTTGGCCCACGGATCCCTCTCCCCATTTCTCTGTGCCCCCCCTCTACTCAGCCCCCTTCCCCCAGCCCCATGGGGCGAGTACGCACCACTGTCCACGAGCTCGGCATGGTTGAAGACATGATCCATGAGGAATCCGGCCAGCTGGGACTGCAGGGCGACCTCGGGCCGGTACACCAGCAGCTCCAGCACCTCCCGCTCACCTTGAGCCAGCTGCGGGCTGAACACCAGCAGCAGGTCACTCAGCAGCACAAAGGCCTGGACAGACAGAGGCAGTATGAGCACCCCACAAACAGCACTGCTGGGGGGCTCCCAGACCCCCTTCCCCAGCACGGCTGAGCTGCGGCCTGTCCAGCCCTCGGCTCCCAGCCCTTGTCCACCTCTCACCTGCTCTTGGACCCTGGAGTCCACATCGCTCAGGCAGCTCTGGCAGAGGGAGCAGAAGGAGGCGACTTTGCGCTTCAGGGCCAGCAGCTCTTTCTGGGGTAGGAGCAGAGGCGGCTGTGAGGGGCAGGGGCAGGAACCCCCAGCCCCCAGGACTCAGAGGCAGAGGCAGGGCCAGGGCTGACCCCCACCCCGCCCTTCTTGGCAGGGACCTCCCCATCGGCCTCACCTGCACAGGGATGGTGCCAGAGACACGAGCCAGCTCCCAGAGGATGCCGAAGTGGAGACAGGTCATGGTGGGGATGACCACCTGCAATGGAAGCCCAGAGTAAGAATGTGGGGCTGCAGTCCCCCCAGTTCCAAGCTGCCCCATTGCATCCTCTCCCCACAATCCCCCACGCTGCCTGGCAGGGCAAGGCCCCACCTGGGTTCCCTGCTGTGGGGAGGCGGCCAAGCTCCCGGCTCCCCGAGAGACCCCCCAGTACCTGCTTGGGGACCTCGCCTGTGTCCACAGCTTGCTGGAGGAGGCGGCTGCAGGGCTCATAGAGCTGCCATGGGGTCAGGTCGTGAGCACTGCAGAGAGAGAGAGAGAGAGAGAGAGAGCGCGCCTCGCTCACGGGGGTGTCCTAGCCCCCCACTCCCCTCCCACCACCACCGCAGGGCAAGGATGAAGGGACCCATGTGAACAGACAGCAGGGAGATGAGATGAGATGAGATGAGATGGGCAGGGCAGTGCTGTGTGACCGGGCTCCGCTGCCCAGACGGAGCTGGGGGCGGGGGGTGGTGGACACAGTCTGGCACTCACTTGTGGAGGATGGAAATGCGCTTCAGTGTGGCAGCCATGCTGTAAACCTCGTCTTCGTCCAGGTACGAGGCCTGAGGGGGAACCGAGACAGCTCAGCAGGGCAGGCCCCTAGGTATCAGTCCTACAGCACCCATTGGAGCCAGCACAGCGCCCGCAGCAGTTCCTGAGCGCCTGGTGTCCCCCGCTCCCAGTTACACACTATGTATCCCCCCCACACACACACACACAGTAACACACCCCACTCCCTGAGCACCTGGTACCCCCCCACCCCCAATAACATGCCCCACTCCCTGAGCGCCTGGTACCCCCCCACACACCCCCAGTAACACGCCCCACTCCCTGAGCACCTGGCGCTCCCCCACCCCCAATAATGCCCCACTCCCTGAGCGCCTGGTACTCCCCCTCACACCCCCAGTAACACGCCCCACTCCCTGAGCACCTGGCGCCCCCCCACCCCCAGTAACACGCCCCACTCCCTGAGCACCTGGCATCCCCTGCTCCCAGTTACACAATATGTACACCCCACTCCCTGAGCGCCTGGTACCCCCAACCCCCAGAGCCTGCAGTAACAGGCCCCATACACCCCACTCCCTGAATGCCTGGCCCCCCTAACCCCCAGAGCCTGCAGTAACATGCCCCATACACCCCACTCCCTGAATGCCTGGCTGTGACAAAGTGGGAACATTCTGTAATATTTTTGTAGTCCTGTTTGACCATATGCGGCAGTGTTACCCTGTGGGTGGAAAAGGAGTGTTTGTTCTCAGGACAGTCAAAGAGACAGAAGGATGGGTGTTCCTATCTGCCTGGGCCTTAGTCTCCATATCAATGGAGCATCTGAGAACACAATGGCAGATCCAATCACCAGGACCTAGCAAGCCAGGACCCAGTGGGAGATGGATTTCCCCACCTCTCAACAAGGAGGCTAAAGAATGGTTAATCACCTTCTCGTAATTCCACTCTGTATGCATCCGAAGAAGTGGGCAGTAGTCCACGAAAGCTTATGCTCTAATAAATTTGTTAGTCTCTAAGGTGCCACAAGTACTCCTGTTCTTTTTGCGGATACAGACTAACACGGCTGCTACTCTGAAACTTCTCGTAATTGTTGTTCTTCGAGATGTGTTGCTCATGTCCATTCCAATCAGATGCATGCGCACTGCGTGCACAGTCATCAGAAAGTTTCCCCTAGCAGCACCAGTCAGGTCGGCTGTGGAGCCCCGGGGGTTCTCACAGCAGAGCAGGGTAAGGCTGGCTCTCTGAGTGAAGGATTGGAGTGACCTAGCACAGGGGTTTCAACACGGCGCCCGACAGGGCGTCTAAGTGCGCCCGCGTACTGGCCGGCGGACGAGCATCCGCCGAAATGCCGCTGAATTTCTGCGGCAACACCTCTGGATGACGCCGCTTGTTGGTGCCATTTTGGCAGATGCTTGTCCGCCACCACGGTCCTCCATGGCTCGTCGTCTGGCACCCGCCAGATGAAAAAGGTTGGGGACCACTGACCTAGTAGATCACCAGTCCAGATAACACCAGAGGGGAATGTCACACCGTCTCTGCGGACCTTGAGCAGGAACTCGTGCACGAGAGGGCTTGGGGGAAAGGCGCAGAGGAGACGGCCTCCCCAGGGTAGCAGGAATGTGTCTGCGATTGAACCCGGGCTGATTTTCTGGAAGGAGCGAAATGCTGGGCACTTCCTGTTACTCCGAGGGCGAAGGAGGTTGACCTGGGGAAACCCCCACCTCTGGAAAATGGAGTGAATGACGTCTGGCCGCATGGACCACTTGTGATTGTGGAAGGATCTGCTGAGGCCATCCACCAGTACGTTCTGGGCTCCTGGCAGATAGGATGCTTCCAGGTGAATGGAGTGGGCTATACAGAATTCCCAGAGCCTGAGGGCCTCCTGGCAGAGGGGCGAGGACCGGTTCCACCCTGCTTGTTGACGTAAAACATTGCAGTGGTGTTGTCCATCATGATTGCCATGTACTGGCCTTGCAGTTGAGACTGAAAATCCTGGCATGCAAGTCGCACAGCTCTGAGTTCCTTGATATTGATATGGAGAGAGAGCGCATCCTGTGTCCAGAGGCCCTGTGTTTGGAGATCTCCCAGATGTGCGCCCCAGCCTAGAGCTGACGTGTCCATAACTAGAGACAAGGAGAGTAGAGGGCTGCTGAAGGGGGTTCCCTTGAAGACTATCTGAGCACTGCTGTGGCACCGTGACCACTAAGTCCAGGCTGTCACGCCCCGGGAGGTATGTCGAGGCGAGCCATGTCTGTAGAGGTCTGAGCCTCAGCCTGGTTTGCCGGACCACGTACATGCAGGAGGCTGAGGCAATTCCTCGCTGTCGTGGTCGGGTACTCTCTCACACATCGAATGATGCATGACATGGCTTGGAATCGGGACTCCAGCAGACGGGCTTTTGCGTGGACCAAGTCCAACCACTGCCCCAAATAAATTCTATTCTCTGGGTCGGTGACAAGGTTGACTTGTTCATGTTGAGGAGGAGACCGAGTCTCTCGAACGTGGATGTGACCAGACTGGCCTGCAACTCCACCTGCTCTCTGGTGTGCCCCCTGAGTAGCCAGTCGTCAAGGTAGGGGTATACCTACACCTGCCTCCTTCGGAGGAAGGCTGCTACCACTGACATGCACTTTGTTACCTCGATTTCACTAGAAACCAACCCAGGGTTACACTTATATTGGTTTTATTAAATGCCACTATTGGATGAAACAGAAAAGGGATGGAGCTCATTCATGCACACACACATTCAATGCATTCATACCCTCATGCACCCCCACACTCACACAGGCGGAGAGTTACTGTAGACTGCAGAGGAAGCCAAAGCATAATAGATCTGGTGTGTCCGCCTGCGGTCACCGAGCAGCAAGCAGGCCAAGAAGAAGAGAGAGCTGTGAGCGTGCTTTCTTCCTTTTATTGGAACTGGGCGGCTCATGTCACATACACTGAGTTTTCCTTCTGTGTTCGTCACAGCATTCCCAGACCTCGTTCTTTTCACGCATACCAGGTTCTTCTTTTCTTTACAGCACCCCTTGATTGCCTTCTCAGGGCACATTACATCAGACACATCTGTCTCCGGGCTCTTTTCTCCTTTCAATTCCGCTCCACCCAGTCCCACATACACTTAACTGTTCACACTCCCTTATCGCCCACACACACTCCCTTTTCAGAGTAGCAGCCGTGTTAGTCTGTATCTGCAAAAAGAACAGGAGTACTTGTGGCACCTTAGAGACTAACAAATTTATTAGAGCATAAGCCACAAGTACTCCAGTTCTTTTTACACACTCCCTTGTTCACACTCTCCCTGATCATGTGACAGAATATTGCAAAACTTGGAGATTATACAAGTGGTAACTGACAAGGTTACAAAGCTTGCAAAAGTTACAAAGTTTGCAAAAGGTTACAGAACTTAAATGATCATACTAGCAATGACTGAAAAGTTACAAATCTTGCAATCACATTCTACTGGATTGAGCGGAGGCTTTACACAACGCACTTGGTGAACACTCATTGGGCTGTCAACAGGCCGAAGGGAAGGACCGTGAACTGATAATAAAATTAATGGAGATATCCTATCTCCTAGAACTGGAAGGGACCTTGCAAGATCATTGAGTCCAGCCCCCTGCCTTCACTAGCAGGACCAAGTACTGATTTTGCCCCAGATCCCTAAGTGGCCCCCTCAAAGACTGAACTCACAACCCTGGGTTTAGCAGGCCAATGCTCAAACCACTGAGCTCTCTCTCTTCCCCCCCCACCAATGATAATGTTTTTGGTAGGGTTACCATACGTCCGGATTTTGGGTTCCAAATCCCCGTCCGGGGGGAAATCCCAAAAAAGCCGGACATGTCCGGGAAAATCGGGACCGGCGGGGCTGGGCCGGGGGCTGGCGGTGCTGGGCCAGGAGCCGGGCCGGGGGCGCCGAGCGCCGGCGGGGCCTGGGGCCGGCGGTGCCGGGGGGCACCGAGCGCCGGCGGGCGCCGAGCGGGCCAGGGGTGCTCGGCCGGGGGCCCGGGGGTGCCGAGCGGGCCAGGGGTGCTCGGCCGGGGGGCCGGGGCCCCGGCAGTGCTGGGCAGGCCGGGGGTGGTCGGGCCCGGGGGTGGTCGGGGCCGGGGCCGGCACCCCAGGGCCCGAGCCAACCCAAGCTGGAGAGGCCGGGGGGGCCAGACTGGGCCACGCCTTCTCCCCCCACACGCCCCTTACCTGCTTCAGGCTTCCCGCGAATCAAATGTTCGCGGGAAGCAGGGGAGGGGGCGGAGTAGGGGCGGGGACTTTGGGGAAGGGGCGGAGTTGGGGTGGGGGCGGGCTGGGGGCAGGGCCGGGGCCCCGTGGAGTGTCCTCCTTTTGGAGGCTCAAAATATGGTAACGCTAGGTTTTGGTCGATTACGAACCTTAAGAAGCGTCTGTGAGCAGGGCAAATCACTATGTGAAAGTACACATCTTTCATGTTGAGGGTGACGAACCAGTCTCCCGGGAAGGGATGATTGTATTGAGAGAGACTATGCAGAACTTCAACTTTACCATGAACTTCGAGTCCTTGCAGGTCCAGAATGGATCTGAGACTCCCCCTTTGCCTTGGGGATTAGGAAATAACAGGAGTAGAATCCCTTGTCCCTTAGCTCCTGAGGAACCTCCTCTATCACTCCTATGGCAAGGAGCGCCTGCATGTCCTGGATAAGGAGTTGCTCATGAGAAGGGTCCCTGAAGAGGGATGGGGAAGAGGGGTGGGAGGGAGAGTAGGAGTAGAATTGGAGAAAATATCCCACTTCCACCATGTGAAGAACACAGCGGGCCGATGTTATTTGGGACCATGCACAGTAGAAGTGGGATAGGCAGTTCAAAAAACACGGGGAAGGATCCGGCGTTGAGACAGGTGCTCCGTCCTCAGGCACACCTTCAAAATGTTTGTTTTGAGCCCGACGAAGGCTTAGTTGGGCCCTGGCCCTGTCCGGATGGGGGATGGGAAGGCTTACGCCTGCCATTCCTGCCCCTGCGCCTGTAAAAACCCTGCCTCGGCTCAGGAGGATCCAGGCGCTGTTGCGGCGGTTGGGGCTTAAAGGGCTTTCGTTGGATTACCGGGGTATGCATACCCCAAGATTTCATTGTCGCCCTGGAAGCTTTGAGGCTATGCATCCTGGAGTCAGTGTGTTCACCAAACAGACCCACCCCGTCAAAGGGTAGGTCTTGCATAGTTTGCTGAACCTTGGGTGGGAGCCCCGAGACCTGCAGCCATGAGCTACACCGCACAGCTATCCCTGAGGACAAGGTGCGTGCTGCCGAGTCCACAGCAGCCAGTGAGGCCTGTAAAGAGGTCCGTGCCACTGCCTTACGCTCCTCGACAATTGCCCAAAACTCCTCCCTGGATTCTGCTGGTACTAGATCCCTAAACTTCAGCACTGAGTTCCAGGAGTTAAAACGGTATCTGCTCAGGATTGGGTGTTGGGAATCCTGAGTTGCAAGCCCCCCGTGGAGTAAACTGTGTCCGAATAAATCCAGGCGCTTAGCATCCTTCGATTTAGGTGCTGGGGCTTGCTGACCCTGCCTCTCCCTCTCATTTACTGCAGACACTACCAACGAGCAAGCCTGTGGGTGTGTGAACAGGTAGTCGAACCCCTTGGAGGGCACAAAGTACTTCCTCTCTTAGCGGTGTGAGGGATGGAGGCTGGGGTCTGCCAAATGGTCTTTGCATGCATTGGCCTGGATAGCTTTGATGAGGGGTAGAGCGACCCTGGATGGTCCTATTGGTGCCGGGATGTCCACCATACGGGTCCTCTGACACTATCACCTCCTCAACTGCAGGTTCATATTCCGTGCCCCCCTGTGCAGGAGTTCCTGGTGGGCACGGCTATCTATAGGGGGCGGCCCTGAGATGGAGGTGCCGCCACCGCCTCATTTGGGGAGGATGAGGAGGATGCTGGTGGGGGAACTGGGTCCTTCTGACTCCCTTGGTCCTCAGGGCCCTCCTGCCCTGCCTCTAGCTCTGTGCCAGCCACTCCAAGGTCTGGCTCAGGAACTGGGGTGGGTTCTGCAGGAGAAGGTGGGACTGCCGGCTCCTCTGCACCCCTAGGGGTGGAGCGACTGGCCACTGCCTCTGGCGCCCTAGTTTCAAACGCCACTGAGCGCGAGGCCTTGGACTGGGCACCCTTAACCTGGTGGTACGCCCACAGGATCCAAAATGGCCATTGCACTGGCCCGTGCCACTGTGCAGGCCATGGTTGGGGACAGGAGTCTTGGGGATGCCTGGCTACTGCTCCAGCTGCTCCCAGATCCTCTTGTAGCCCCATCTGGGTCAGGATTCTGCTCCTTAGAGCGGTCCTCGTCCTCCAGCTGCACGATTCACTGGGGCTTGGTGAGCTTCCTAATGCGTAACCCTCTCTTTTTGCACAAGATTAAAATGTCCTTCTTAAGGAGATGGTGATAGGCCATCACTTCACTGTTCCCAAGTTGCTGTGGACTCACAGGCCTGTGAGCTCTCAGCTCCCCACGCTTTCTAGGAAGAACCCCTAGTGTGCCAGCCCTTCTCGTGGTCACCACCTCTCTCCCAGGGTCCAGCCGCAAACTCCTCTGCCCCGAGACTGTTCGCCGTAGTCCCCAGGGGGACCCCGTTACTGCAACAGTCTTTCTCGCTGGTCACACACTCCCAGGGGTTAAGCGTAGCTCCTTCGCCCCCTGAAACTGCCCCTCTCTGAGCCTTCAGCACACCTGGTCCACGTTAATTCCCCTTCATTTTACTGTTCCCAGTCACTTACTACAGGATGCTCTGTCTACGTGGTGCAGTAGATCCCACCGCTACCACCAGTTGTCACGGAGTCACCGGGCGATGCTCTGGAACTGCTCCCTATGAAGCCAGTCAGGACTCTGGGGGAGCCTCCTCTCTCTGAGCGCACTGTCTCCAGGCCAAGAAACTCACGCAGCTTCGACCTTCCTGGGTCTGACCTCGGAGCATTCACAGCAGCCCCTTCCACACCGTGCGCTTCCCATAGCGAGTCCACACAGGCGGGGCTCTTGGGGAAGCCAGAGGGCTCTGCCCCCCCAACTCCACAGTCAGACGTGACTCTCAGCCAGCCAGTAAAACAGAAGGTTTATTAGACGACAGGAACATAGTCCAAAACAGAGCTTGTAGGTACAGGAAACAGGAGCCCTCAGTCAGGCCCATCTTGGGGCCAGGGCGGCCAGACCCCGGGTCTGGGCCTCCCTCTCTTTCCCCAGCCAGCTCCAAACTGAAACTCTCCAGCCCCTCCTCTGGCTTTTGTCTCTTTCCTGGGCCAGGAAGCCACCTGATCTCTTTGTTCTCCAACACTAGGGTTACCATATTTAAAAAATAAAAAAAGAGGACACTCCACGGGGCCCTGGCCCTACCCCTACCCCTTTCCCACCCCGGCCCCGCCCCAACTCCGCCCATTCCCCACCCCTTCCCCAAAGTCCCCGCCCTAACTCCCCCTCCTCCCTCCCAGCCACGCGAAAAGGGCTGCCCAAGCGCTACTGGCTTCACCGTTTGCCGGGCAGCCTCCAGACCCTGTGCCCCTGGCCGGCGCTTCCCCAGCACAGCTGGAGCCCGGGAGGGGAAGTGCCCGGCCGGCGGCTCAGGATCCGGAGGCATGGGGTCTGCCCGAAGCCGGTAGCACTCAGGCAGCTCGGCTCTTAAACAGAGCTGAAGAGTCAGGGGAGGAGCACAGCAGCCGCGGGAGGGGAAGTGTCCAGCCAGAGGTATTTTTCCCGGACATGTTCGGCTTTTTGGCAATTCCCCCCGGACGGGGGTTTGATTACCAAAAAGCCAGACATGTCCGGGAAAAACCGGACGTATGGTAACCCTATCCAACACCTTCAGTTGGCACTTGCAGGGGAGGGGCCCAGGCCATCAGTTACCAGGAGACAGGGTGTCGGCCATTCTCTGTGCAAACGGCATCACACTGGCCCTCTCGGGCTCTGCAACAATCATACACCTTGATCCCACCATCTAGATACTTAAGAAATGCATAGGGGAAACCAAGGCACCCACACAGTATTCAGAGAAAACATTAAGAATATTCCCACTTCGTCACAAGCACCATGAAGGCGCCACTCCAGGGGGTTCCACAACCGACGCGGTGCTGCTGGGAGAAAAACTTTCCAACGGGCGTGCACGTGTTGCGCACACACCTAATTTGAATCGATATGAGCAAGCACTTGAAGAAGAAGCGCATTTCCCCAGCTTTCAAAGTAGCAGCCGTGTTAGTCTGTATCTGCAAAAAGAACAGGAGTACTTGTGGCACCTTAGAGCCTAACAAATTTATTTCAGCATAAGCTTTCGTGGGCTACAGCCCACTTCTTCAGATGCATAGAGTGAAACACACAGACAGAAGATATTTATACAGAGAACACGAAAAGATGGAAGTTCGCATACCAATTGTAAGAGGCCAATCAATTGAGATGAGCTATCAGTAGCAGCAGAAGAAAAAACTTGGAAGTGATAATCGAGATGACCCATAGAAGGTGTGAGGAGAACTTAACATGGGGGGAAAAAAATTCAATTAGTGTAATGACCCAACCATTCCCAGTCTCTGTTTAGACCTAAGTTAATTGTGTCTAATTTGCATATTAATTCGAGTTCAGCAGTCTCTCTTTGGAGTCTGTTTTTGAAGTTTTTTTGTTGCAAAACTGACACCTTCAAGTCTGTCACTGAGTGATTAGAGAGGTTGAAGTGTTCTCCCACTGGTTTTTGAATGTTATGATTCCTGATGTCAGATTTGTGTCCATTTATTCTTTTGCAGAGAGACTGTCCGGTTTGGCCAATGTACATGGCAGAGGGGCATTGCTGGCACACCATGGCATATATCACATTGGTAGATGTGCAGGTGAACGAGCCCCTGATGGTGTGGCTGATGTGATTAGGTCCTATGATGGTGACACTTGAATAGATATGAGGACAGAGCTGGCATCGGGCTTTGTTGCAAGGATAGGTTCCTGGGTTAGTGTTTTTGTTGTATGATGTGCGGTTACTGGTGAGTGTTTGCTTAAGGTTGGGAGGCTGTCTGTAAGCGAGGACTGGCCTGTCTCCCAAGATCTGTGAGAGTGAGGGATCATCTTTCAGGATAGGTTGTAGATCTTTGATGATGCGCTGGAGTGGTTTCAGTTGGGGGCTGAAGGTGGTGGCTAGTGGCGTTCTGTTATTTTCTTTGTTGGGCCTGTCCTGTAGTAGGTGGCTTCTGGGTACTCTTCTGGCTCTGTCAATCTGTTTTTTCACTTCAGCAGGTGAGTATAGTAGTTTTAAGAATGCTGGATAGAGATCTTGTAGGTGTTTATCTCTCTCTGAGGGATTGGAGCAAATGTGGTTGTATTTTAGAGAACAAAGCTGGAGAACAAAGGACTGGAGGCGTATGAGGTGGGGAGACAAGTGTTGGCTGCTGGAAGGCGTCTGGGCTCTCAGCCGCAGTCTGACCCAGGAGGTCGGATGGACCGACAGACAGGGGTTCCCCACAGCGTGGCTGGGCTCTGAGCTACCCACAATGGACGATGCTTTAACCATTTCTCTAGACTCCCCTAAGCTTCCTGTGCTGTGTTTAACGAATAAACCCCACTGTTCTGACAGTGCTGTGAGAATGTCACTGCAAGCAGCGATTTCCCTACACCCCCCTGAATTTCCCCAACACCCCCGCCCCCCCAGTTTTGTGAATTAGTTACATGCAGTGTTGCCAATTTAGTGATTGTTTGGAAATTTGAATTGAAATTGAAGCATTAATACACACTTTAAAAGCATATAAAATGTATGATAAACTACGTGTATTTGAAAAAGTATAACAGATTTGAAAAGTATGAACATAGACTAGCTTCCTTCTACAGCTGTTGTTTTTATGACAATGTCAGTGCATTCATTTCGGTGATGTTGGCCAAATGATGATTTGTAAGCAAAGTCTAAATGAGCTCTCCCTGACAGCTAGTGATGAGCTGGGGCTGGGGGAAAGGCTTCAGGACCAGATTGTATTTACATTCACACCTAATCTACCTAGGTATCCAGCAAACAGAGCTGTGTTGCCCAAGTGATAGATTTTGGCTGGGGTTGGGTTACAAATCACTTGAATTGGGGGGGGAGGGGGGATGAAATGTTGTTCTTATCGTATGAGTAAAGGGTGGTAGAACTGTACTTAGGGCTTGGCTACACTCAGGACTTCACGGCACTGTGAGAGCTCTCACAACGCTGTATGTACTCTACCTCTCCGAGGGGAGTAGCTTGCAGCGCTGTACTCGCTGTGCTCAGGGCGGTGTTTTTTCACACCCCTGAGTGCAGCAAGTTCCAGCGCTGTACAGCGCCAGTGTAGCCAAAGCCTCTGCCTGTGCTGATTGAGGGCATCAAAAGAGAGGGTGGGGACAGGTGTTTTGCTTGATGGTCTGCCTGAGTCACAAGTACTATTTGACCTGCCCCTCTCCACTGTTTAAAGACAGAGCTGATTAGGCTCCATAGTCAGTCTTTTGTTTTGTTAAATGACCACTACAGCTGAAATCACCAATAACCAGGTCTAAGTGGAAGAGAGGGCCCAGTCTGCACTACCAGCGAGGTTCCCCCACTGAGAGCTCAGCTGAAATCACTGTAAGCTGGGTGGAATCTCAAGAGACCTGCGAACAAACATGGCTGTGGCGTCATACTTTCTATTTAAGCAAGAGATACCACACACTAGAAACTGGAGGCCAATGTGCATTGTCACTTGTTCATCCTGAAGTTGAACACTGGTTCCGGACAAGACCAGCAAATGCTCATCTTTCTACAAGAAACTCAGATGACTGGCTAGAAGCATGTGGTGCAACAGTGAAAGACTCAACAGTTGAAAAAGTGAAGACCTCTCTCACCACATTCAAAAGATGTGCATACATGGCTGATGAATGCACCGATGCAAATGGGCAAGTATTAAGTCATTGCGTACGTTATCTTGATGTCCGTGGTAGGCCAGTAGATGCATTTCTAGATATTCAAGTTATAGAAGACACATTGGCTGCATCTGTGACAACCCACATCTCAGAAGACTTAAATGTAGACTTACAAGAGAGAGAATGGCAATAGTCTTCTCTGAACGTAGTAGCAAAAGTAATCCACCAGCCTCACTACTTAGATCCATCCCATCTTGGTAGATACTTTCCAAAGTCAGGAATAATGGCTGGAGTAATTTTAAGACAACAGCCAAGGATCGCTCTTTGGTGAGCTTCCCAACGTGCAGTCCCCTCTGCTTGCACAGCTCAACCAGGTCCCTCTTAAGGTGATGGTTATATATCTTCCCGCTGGTCCCAAATTACTGTAGTTACTGTGGACACACACCTGTGTGCTCTCAGCTCCCCACGGTTTCCAGGAGGAACCCCTAGTGTGCCAGCCCTTCTCCAGGTCACCACCTCTCTCCCAGGGTCCAGCCACAGACGACTCCACCCCTGGAACTGCTCACCGCAGTCTACTGTTGAAACCACTTGGGTCATTAAACAGTGCCATCCAGGCATCTGCTATAACAGTAGTAGATCTTTGTCCAGCAACAGAAGCTACATTTGGATCAATCAGAGAGCTACCCATTGAACAAGTACTGGACGAAGCAAAGACTTCAGTCCAGAAGTTGACTAATGAAGGCATTTATATTGAATTCTTAAGTGAAGAGGACAAGAAGTGTTTGTTAAGACACAAACTTGATTCTTAAAAATCTACAACAGTGACTTCTAGATTCTACTCAACCTCTACGTAGCTTTTACAGATCCCTGTCCTATAAAACACGGACAGTTGAGCGGAGTGAGGCACTACCAGCAATGGGGCTGCCATGTGCTCAGGACAGAACAGAAAATTTGAACACAGAGTGGAAAATCATACGACGAATGAATGAAGATTTGACTTCAACTTCTTTTTTATCATTACTAGTGGCTGGACCCAATCTTTATGCTATGTTTCCTGGGATGAAAGAAGTAGGAATTCATCTCTTGCTACTCCCAGGAACAACAGCTAAAGCTGAGCGTTCTTTTTCATCATGGAATAGAATTTTGTGTTCTGAAAGAAGTCGCCTTCTGCCTGATCATGTGAATGAACTAATGAGAATATCAACTGAAAGAATGGAAGTACTGGACACACGAGAAGCCACCAAAGATGAACGCGTTGCATTCAAGAAGTTCATTAACAGAGTTGTGCAAAATTATAACAAGAAACCAAGAAGGATGTAGACGTAATGCTTCATAGAAGACTTGAGTGGCCAACTTTAATTTGTGTGATGATTTCAAAACATGAGTTAAATCCAATAAAATGGTCATGAAACAGTTTTCAGTTTTACTATGGTGCCATACAGCCCACCTTCACCCTCACTGTCTCACCCCTCATCGGCCCTGACCCCCCGTAAATTCAACCCCCCCCCCCAATTTCAGTTCCTGGGGAAAACACTGACTGCAAGCACCAGGCAAGGGGGGTTAATCCCTGTAGAGTGGGCGAGAGTCTCCTTGGGACTTGCTAAACGGAACTCATAGGGGGGAGGGGAGAGGGGAAGTAGGGGGGCTGCAGGCCCAGAGGTCCAACCTAAGGAGGCGGCGAAGCCACATGGTTTCCACTGGAGGAAGGAGGAGACCCCTTGGGGGTCTGGCCCACTGAAGGATCTCTCCTAGAGACCATTCTGCAGCTATGAATCCATGACACTGGTGGCCCCTGTGACGGTACCTCCCATAAGGCTTTATGGGAATATGACATAACTGGAATATGTTTTGTGCTGCCTGTGCTATGTAACATATCTCCGTAAAGGTTATGGTCTACTATATCTATTCATCCTATTTGTACACATATATCATTTTGTACTTGAGGTTAAGAATATTGGCTGTAAACTTGCTTGATTTCTAAGTAAGCTTTGTGAGGCATTTGGTCAGCTTCTTTAGGAAGGAATTCAGGTTAAGTACCCGATCAGGAAGCACTTAGGGAACAATGCATGTTGGAATGCTCCAATCCACATAAGAAGTCTTCCTGGAGACATACAAGATACCATGTGGACAATGGCTTCTGCCTGCAAAGACTGAGAGTCATGCAGGGACATGTGACTTGCCCAGGTGACTCCAAAACTCCATCTTGGAGCTGGACTTTGCATAGGAGTGAGGAGGGGGGTCTCCACCCACAAGAGAAAGTCTATTTAAACCCGTGGGTGACCCCTCCATTTTGTCTTCAGCCGGCTAAAGAAGGAGCCTCTCCACCCCTCAGGATACTTGAAGGAAACTGGAACAAAGGACAGTGACTGCAAGGGGTGTGAGTGATTGCTGGACCCAGGCTAAAAGGAGATTAGTCTGTAAAAGGGAGTATTCTGGAACTGGTGAGGATCTTATCTGTATTCAGTTTGATTAGACATAGATTTGCGCATTTTATTTTATTTTGCTTGGTGACTTACTTTGTTCTGTTTGTTACTACTTGGAACCACTTAAATCCTACTTTCTGTATTTAATAAAATCACTTTTTACTTATTAACTCAGAGTATGTATTAATACCCTGGGGGAGCAAACAACTGTGCATCTCTCTCTATCAGTGTTATAGAGGGCGAACAATTTATGAGTTTACCCTGCATAAGCTTTATACAGATACAGGGTAAAACAGGGTATTTATTTGGGTTTAGACCCCATTGGAAGTTGGGCATCTGAGTGCTAAAGACAAGCACACTTCTGTGAGCTGTTTTCAGGTAAACCTGCTGCTTTGGGGCAAGCTATTCAGACCATGGGTCTTTGTTGGAGCAGACGGGAGTGTCTGGCTCAGCAAGACAGGGGGCTGGAGTCCTAAGCTGGCAGGGAAAACAGGAGCAGAGGTAGCCTTGGCACATCAGGTGGCAGCTCCCAAGGGGGTTTCTGTGATCCAACCCATCACAGCCCCCCACCCCCACAGAGAGATGCCCTCTCCACTCCCCTGCCTGGCTACTATTCCAGACCCGAGCACTCCCTGCAGCGACTTCCCCTTCCCATGGGGTCCCAACCCTAGCCCCTGGCCGCAGCCCCGGGAGGTACCTGGAGGAGCTCGGACACCTCCTGCTGGAACTTGTCAGCCAGCGTGTCCACAAGGCGACTGCGGGCCAAGTCCACGCGGCTGTAGAAGGTGAACTCTGGATTGCAGAGCACGTACAGCGCCCGGGCAGCAGCCTCCAGCACCTCCTGGCCAGTGTGTTTCTCCACCACCTCCCGCAGCTGGGCCAGCAGCTGCTCTAGGTACTGTGGGGAGAGAGGGTACGGTGGGGCTGGGCAGAGGTGGGAGAGCTTCTGGGAAGGTGGTGGAGGGGAACAGGCAGGCTCTGGAGAAGGAAAAAGGGGATCCCCCAGCTCCTGCAGAGGGAGGAGAAGGAATCACAGGCTGTGACTCACTGTACCCCTGTCCCGGGGGACCCCCAGCACTACTTGCATCACTTGGAGGGGAGGGGTTCCCAGACAGCACAGTGCAACTCAGCCAGCACCTCAAAGGAAGCAGCTAATGGGGGTCCCCTCCTCCCCACCCCACATGCTCCTGTTCCCATGGCACTGCAGGCCCCAGAGCACCTGGATTTCCCCTGCTCCTGGACTGGCAGCTCTGGAGCTAAGACTTCTGGGTTCTATCCCTGGCTCTGGGAGGGATGTGGGGGGCTGGGGCTGGGAGCCAGGACTCCTAGGCTCTGTCCCTGGCTATGGGAGGGACGTAGGGGGCTGGAGCTGGGAGCCAGGATAGCTAAGCCACACCCTCAGTACCTTCTCCAGCCGCCCACTGCTGTAGAGGCTGAGGTTGAAGTAGCGCGGAGCGGCCAGCAGGAGCGCCACCTTCTCCGCATCAGCTGAGAACTGCGGGAGCACAGCAGGTGTCACTCAAGCAGGGAGGCAGCAGGATGGGCAGAGATGCCCCCCCTTGAACCTCCCACGACCTACGACCTAGCTGGGAAGCCTCATAGCAGGATCCTCTAGATTATGGCACGTGAGACCCGGGGAAGGGCAAAGGCCAGACCCAGGGTTCCTGCTTCAACATGGCCCCCTCCCTCCCCAGCGCAGGTGAAGAGCAGAGGCAGGAAGGGGCCCAGGGCACACCTCTGGGAGGTTCCCTCCCTGCACCTCCCCTCCGTTTACCTTGGCCAGCAGCTGGGGCAGCAGCGGGATGAGGTACTGAGTGAGTTTCTCCCTGTCGTCCTCCTGGGCCTTCCGCTCCCGCGCTGAGAGCACCTGGGGCAGGGGATGGTGCTGTGAGAGGTGCAGCGTGCACACCTCCGGGCAGCTGCACAGGGACCCAGTTTACGTACCCCCTTGGGGGAGTGCTGATGTCTCCGGGCCCATGGGGACATGTCACCCAGAGCGAACCTGGGGGAGCTGATGGACTGCGCTCCCCTCCCTTCTCTTGGGCTCATTTACCTTCTTGCCAGGGCCCCTGCCAACGGGCGGCTTCCCCTCCGTGGCCTGACGCATGCTGGAGACCAGGATCTCGATCAGGGCGTTTTCCTGCTGGTCACCCCAGCCTGCTGGAGGGAGAGGGATTAGGAGCAGCCCTGAAGGCTGCCAGGCAGCTGTGACTCCCTTGCTGTCACCCCGTGCATTGCAGCCTCCCGTCCCTCACTCACCCTCCTCCGGGGACTCTTCCAGCAGCAGGTGCGTCAGGCCATCCCAGTCCTTCAGCAGGGGGGCAGCACAGTCCCACAAGCTGTCCACCAGGTACGCCGCATGCTCGTGGAGCTGGGGGAGGAAAGGGGAGACCTGGTGATACTAGCCCCCACACAGACTCCCCCACACTCCTCCCAGCCCCACTGTGCTCCTCACCTCACTCTCGATGAAGAAAGACAGCAGCAGCCTGAAGAAGTCCCTGCTCCCCCCACGGCGCCCCTTCTCCTTCCCGGCTTCCCAATCCAGGTCAAACTGCCTGCAAACCACACACACATTAGAGAGGGGAGAGCCAGGATGCCTGGGTTCTCTCCCCTGCTCTGGGAGGGGAGTGGGGGCTGGTGGGTTGGAGCAGGGGAGAGGGAATGTTGTATTTCAGCCACCTGCGAAAAGCACAGGCTGAGATTGCAAATTAAGGCCTGAAGGGAAGAGGGAGGTGAAACCCCTCTGAGTGAGGTGGTTGTGGGGGGAGCCCCATACCCTGGGAGGAGGAAGGTGTATATTTGTTGGGAGCCCCACGCCCCCTGCCGGCGGTGCTGTGACCGTGCTCACTCACTCACTTCTTGTAAAGAAACTCCCCGGCGGCAGCAGCCAGCGCCCGGTTGGAAGCATACACCACGGGGTAAACGGCCTCGCAGTCCTCATCTGTCAGCATCTCCTCCATGTTCCTGCTCACAGAGGGGGAGGGGCTCAGCCTGAGCAGGAAGAGGAGTCTCCAGCTGCCCCACACCATGAGGCTCACTACGTGCCCCTCCCAGCTTCCTTAAGTGCCCTGCACATGCCTGGCCTCCCCCCGTGTCCCCGCTTGGCTCCCAGCTCCATACTCACTGCAGGATCAGGGTCAGCAGCTTGATGGCCTCCACACCCACGTCGGGTTCTTTGTCCAGGACCATGGACACCATGCGACCCTGAGAGCCACCAAACGGAGAGTCACTCATGGGAGGGTAAGTGGGCCCCACAGGAGGGAGGTGTCCCAGGGCGTGCTGCAGGGGGACAGATGGGCAGCAGGGCAGGGCTCCCAGGAGGGGGCATCCCAGGGGCAGGCGGGCAGCAGGGCAGGGCTCCCCAGGAGGGGGGGGTGTCCCAGGGGCAGGCGGGCGGCAGGGCAAGCTCCCGAGGAGGTGGGGTGTCCCAGGGGCAGGCGGGCGTCAGGGCAAGCTCCCGAGGAGGTGGGGTGTCCCAGGGGCAGGCGGGCGTCAGGGCAGCGCACTCACCTTGAAGCGGCTGGTGAAGAGCTCCATGCGAGCAGCCATCTCCCGGCTGCGGTACAGCCCCTGCAGGGCCTTCAGGCACTTGAGCCGCACCTCCCGCTGCTGTGGGGATAGAGAGGCTGAGAGCCAGGCCAGCACCAGCGTCCGTCCCGTCCCTGCCCCACAGGCCAGAACCCCCCCTCTCGATCTCCCTGCTCCCCTCCAGCACCCAGGCCCCAGCCCTCGCCGGGCCCCTGCTCCCCACCTTGTCGTGCAGGGTCCAGCCAATGTATTTGAGGTAGCTGTCTGTCAGGAAAGAGGCGCTGTAGCTCTGCATCCAGTTCCCCATCTCCTCTATGCAAATGGCCCGGATCTCAGGCACCAGATCCCTGCCAGACAAGACATGCAGCATGCCCCTGCAGTGCCCACCCCTCGTCCCTCCAGCATGCATGAGCCCCGTCCTGCCCGCAGCCTCACGTGCAGATGGCACACTGTCGTCCCAGGGCAAGACAGGGACGCCCTGCAGAGTCACACCCAGCTGGCGGGGCCCGCTCCTAGCCTGACCTCCCCTCCCCGCACTCACCTGTACCGATGCACAAAGACCCCTTTGAAGATGGCATTCATCATGTTCTCAATCTCCTCCTGCTGTTCCTGGAGCTGAGACAGACACAGGCGTCACCCACACCACTTCTGCGGGCTCTGCTCCTACCAGCCCAGCAACCGCCCCCAGCACCACCATCCCCCACCCTGCCCCTACCATCCCATCCCCACCAGTCCAGCACTCCCTGGCACCATGCCCCCACCCCAGTGTCCCCTAGCGCTGCCCCTGCCAGCCCCTTCGCTCACCTCCCTGCGCTTCTCCAGCAGTGCCTCTAACTTGTCCGTGGCCCTGCGGCTCGGCCCCTTGCTCCTCTCGGCCTCATACTGCCGCTGGTTGTTGTCTTTGTGCAGGCTCACGCCCAGTGCCACCCTCACCAGCGATGTCATCAGCTTCATGGCTGGCAAAGAGCATGGAGTGAGCAAAAGGGGGAGCTCTGCACGTACCCCCGTTACGGATCCCCAGGATCAGGGCTACGGCCCCCGCTTTGGAACGGTCTCTAGAAGGAACCCTTCAGTGTGTCAGACCTCCAAGGGGTCTCCCTCTTCTTTCAGGGGAAGCCAGGCGGTTTCACTGTGACACTCACACGCCGCTGTCAGAACAGCGGGGTTTATTCGTTAAGTGGCACACAGCACAGGAAGCTTAGGGGCGTCTAGAGAAATGAAGGTTAAAGCATCTGGGTAGCCCAGAGCCCAGCCACATTGTAGGGAACCCCTTGGTTTAAGCTCTGTCTGTCCATCCATCCGACCTCCTGGGCCAGACTCCAGCTGAGAGCCCCGACACCTTCCAGCAGCCAACACTTGTCCCCCACCCCCCTCATCTAACGGTTTGTTCTGGAGCTGGGGAAATGCCGTTAGCCTCCCTGATGAGAGGTGGCACCCATCCCTCAGTCTCCTCGCCTGCCCCGAGAGCAGTCACCGCCTGCCCGCTCCCCCCGGCCTGGGTAACAATGCCGCCTACAGGGGAAACCTGAGATACAAACAGGACTCATAACGATATTACAAGATACCCTCCCACTCTCCTCTGCAGAGAGGCCATCCGGGGGCTCCCAGCCCTCTGAGCCCATACAGGAACGCCCTGCAGCAAGCCAGGATTCCCCAGACCCCAGCTGTCTCCATTCTAACCACCAGACCCCCCTCTATTCCCTGCAGTGGGAGCAGAACCCAGGCACCCTGCTCTAACTGCTACCCTGCAGATGCCGCCCACGTCCCCGGGGCGAGACTCACCTGCGAGTGTGCTGGTGTGACGGAAGGCGCGCACCTGGGAGTCGGAGAGGCCAGTGAGCAGGGAGATGAGGGTGTCCATGAGGTACTCGTCGTAGATGATGCTGTACTGACAACGTCGCACCAGCACTGTCACCAGCTCACAGAATCCCGCCTGGAACTTTCGCCAGGGCTGGGTGGTCAGGACCAGCGGGTACTCGGCAGAGTCCTGCAGAGGGGAGGAGAGGGAAGGCACGAGGGGTGAGACTGGCGTGAACGCAGACGTGCCCAGTTACACCTACGTCTGGCCATTTTCTCGATACGGGGGTCGTGTGTCGTCTCCACTGAAAGCTAAGGGTTAGCGGATCGCCATGGTTACTGAGAAATGTTTGCACAGGAACTATTTTAAGAGAGATGTAAAATATAGACTCATTCTGTTCCAAAACTGTGGGAGCTGAATTACGTCATCTGAAGCAGGGTGCGTCCCAGAGCTAACTCAGCCAAGAGCGAGGATAATTAACCTCTTTCGACCCAGCCCAACCCTGGGCAATATGCAGGCCTGAGCATTTAGACAGAAGAACCCCCAAAAAAACCCTCTGAGTAGGGAACCCTCAGGGCTAAGCTGAGGTTAATGAAACACCCTCATTATGAAAAGAGACAGAAAGTCTGGGAGAAGGATGGGCACAAGATGTGATCCACTCTGCAGGCAACACTCCGTCAGCAGGAGTGTCTGATGAAAAGCAGATCCCAGCTTTCTGGACTGGACAAATGCTGTCAGGACGAACCATTGGGTTAGAAACACCTTATGAGGCTGCTAGTAAACAGGGCCGGCTCTAGGATTTTTGCTGCCCCAAGCAAAATCAATTTTGGTCACCTCCGCCCCCCCCCCCCCCGTTTTTTTCTTACCCCACCTCAACTCCGCCCCTTCCCCAAATCCCCAGCCCTGCCTCCACTCCCCAGGCTCTCAAACCTGGGAGGGAGGGTGAGCAGCAGCGCGTGAATCAGCCGTTTCGTGCGCCGCGGCCGCTCGGGATCTCCCCCTCCCTCCCAGGCTTGAGAGCCTGGGAGGGACGGGGAGCAGCGGCGCGTGAGCAGCAGCAGCAGCAGAGGTGAGCTAGGGCGGCTGGGGCACATTTTTAGGGGCGGCATTCTGGCACCGACCATGCCGCCCCTAAAAATGTGCCGCCCCAAGCACCAGCTTTGTTTGCTGGTGCCTAGAGCCGGCTCTGCTAGTAAATACAAGCTACAGATTGCAAGTCAAACATTTCTTTTCCCTGTACCCTTATGTTTCCAAATCCGTTTCCTGGCTTTTATTTGAATCTTTAGCTTGAGCTTTGTTAAATCAGGAGTGTTGAACAGAGGAGAGGCTGGTGGAGCGGGGCGTGCTGCTTCCACGGGGCAGCAGGTGTCCGGAAGATAAGGGGCTGGGCACTCGAGTGTAATGAAGTGGGGCGTGTGGATTGTTAGCCTGCACTGGGAAAGAGGGGGCTTGTGACAGCCCAGAGTGGAACCCCTGTGCTGCCAGCAGTTTGGGGAGAGTGTACCCCAGTGGGCACAGAAAAGGCTCTCTCATACACCATAAGCAGGGGATAGCAATTTAACAACAGGCATGGGGAGGCACCGCCCACTGCCCCCTATGCCAGCCCCCACGCTCCTCTGTCTCCTCCCAGCCACCCTGCCCCTTTACAGCGGATGAGCTGGGCCTATATCCAGGGGGCAGCATCCCAGTGAGTTCCTGCAGCATGACCCCTGTCCACCCCACTGGAAAGGACAGTTACTGTTCCGTAACTGGCGTTCTTCGAGATGTGTTGCTCCTGTCTATTCCACAGTAGGTGTGTGTGCTCGCCACGTGAACCAGTGCCGGAAGTTTTTCCCTTAGCAGCATCCGTAGTGGGGGAGCACTGCTGTGACCCCTGGAGTGGCGCCGACATATCACGCCATAAAGGGGGCTGCATGCTCCCCCCACCCTCAGTTCCTTCTTGCCAGACAACTCCGACAGAAGGGAAGGACTCTGACAGAGGGGAAGGAGGGTGGGATGTGGAATAGACAGGAGCAACATCCGAAGAAGTGGGCTGTAGTCCACGAAAGCTTATGCTCTAATAAATTTGTTAGTCTCAAAGGTGCCACAAGTACTCCTGTTCTTCTTTTTGCTCCTATGTATTCCACAGTAGGTGACTCCAAGCTATACCTAACGGAGGTGGGTAGGAGTTCTGAATAAGTGTTAAGGGTTACCCGGGTGGAGCACCGCCCTACCAAACCCGGCGTCATCCCATGGTTGGGAGAAGATCACATAGTGCGATGAAAAAGTGTGGACAGAGGACCACGTAGCAGCCCTGCAGATGTCCTGAATAGGGACATGAGCCACATAGGCCGCGGACGAGGCCTGAGCTCTCGTCGAGTGTGTCTTGACAATAGGAGGTGGGGGAACCCCAGCCAGGTCATAACACGTGCGTATGCACGAGGTGATCCAGTGGGAGATCCACTGGATGAAAACCGGTTGCCCTCTCATGCGCTCGGCCGTAGCAATGAAAAGCTGAGGGGGATTTCTGGAATGGCCTTGTTCGATCTAAGTAAAAGGCCAGTGCCCTACGCACACCTAGCATGTGTAGGCGTCGTTCCTCATTGGAGGAATGGGGCTTAGGACACAGGACTGGAAGAAAAACGTCCTGATCCATATGAAACGTCGAGACCACCTTCGGCAGGAAGGCCAGGTGCGGGCGAAGCTGGACCTTCCCCTTATGGAAAACAGTGTACAGGGGATCCGAGGTGAGCGCCCTAAGCTCCGAAACCCTGCAGGCTGAGGTGATAGCCACCAAAAACGCCACTTTCTCCGATAAGTGAGACCAGGAGCACACGGCCAGGGGCTCAAAGGGTGGCCCCGTGAGGCGTGACAGTACCAGGTTCAGGTTCCACGGTGGGATCGGGGGTCTAGCATAAGGGAACGCTCTGTCCAAACCCTTTAAAAACCTGGAAGTCATATGGTGGGAGAACATGGACTGTCCCGCCATCGGAGGGTGGAAGGCTGAGATGGCTGCCAGGTGCACCCTGATCGAGGAGGGGGCCAGCCCTTGGGTCCTAAGGGACAGGAGGTAGTCCAGGACCAGCTGGAGCGGAGCAGACGTGGGGAAGGAACCTCTCTCCCTTGCCCATATAGAGAACCAATACCACTTAGCCAGGTAGGATCTCCATGTGGACGGCTTCCTGCTCTCAAGCAGGACCCATCTAACAGCCTCGGTACACCTCCCCTCCTCCGCATCTAGCCACGGAGCAACCACGCTGTCAGGTGGAGCGGGGCCAGGTTGGGATGGAGGAGACGACCTCCCTCCTGGGAGAGGAGGTCCAGGCGTAGCGGCAGCCTGCAAGGGGGGGCCGCCAATAGTTGCAGTAGTGTCCCGTACCAATGTTGACGGGCCCAATCTGGGGCTATCAGGATAATCCTTGCCCCATCTGATTTCACCTTCTGTAGGACCCTGCCTATGAGGGGAAAAGGCGGGAAGGCGTACATCAGGGGCCTCGACCAACTGAGCAGGAACGCGTCCGTCATGGCCCCGTCACCCTCTCCCATCCTGGAGCAGAACCTGGGACACAGGCGATTTTGGGCAGTGGTGAACAGGTCTACCTGGGGAGCACCCCACTGTAGGAACATCCACTCTGCTACCTCCCTGTGCAGGGACCACTCGTGTTGATTTGAGAACACCCTGCTCAGGCGATCTGCGAGCATGTTGCTCTCGCCGGGTAGGTGGAACGCTCGGAGGAGGATGTCGTGGGCTATACAGAACTCCCACAGGAGTTGGGCTTCCTGGCATGCCCCCTTGCCTGTTGATGTAATACATTGCGGTGGTGTTGTCTGTGAGGACTCTGACCACCTTTCCTTGTAAGTGCTGGCGAAAGGCCAGGCACGCCAGGTGCACAGCCCTGAGTTCCCTGACATTTATGTGCAGGGTCAGTTCCTCGGGTGACCACATACCCTGGTCCTGAAGTCCCCGACATGGGTTCCCCAGCCCAGGTCCAAGACATCCAACACTAGATCTAGGGATGGAGAGGGCTCTTGGAAGGGGATACCCCGGAGCATGTTGCTCAGGAGGGACCACCATTGGCAGCACCGTGACGACCTTGTCCAGGCCATCCCTGGCCTGGGAGTACTGGGAGGCCAACCACAGTGGAGGGGCCACATCCAGAGCCTGGCATGTCGCACCACCGAGGTGCACGCGGCCATGTGGCCGAGGATTTGAAGGCACATCCGAGCCGTGGTCACTGGGAAGGCCGTGACCGAGGCGATGAGGCCTTTGAGCGCCTCGAACCTGTCCCTTGGAAGGGAGGCCGTGGCCGCCCAGGAATCTAACAGCGCTCCTATGAATTCTATGTGCTGGACCGGTACTCACGTGGATTTTTCCTCGTTTACCACTAGGCCTAGAGCTGAGCAGGTGCATAGCAGGAAGGTTATCTGCTGCTGCACCTGGGACCGGGACTTGCCCTTAAGCAGCCAGTCGTCCAGGTAGGGAAAGATCTGCAGCCCTCTCCTCCTGAGGTGGGCCGCTACCACCACTATACACTTTGTGAAGACCCTGGGGGCCATCGAGAGGCCAAAGGGGAGGACCATAAACTGGTAGTGGTCCTGACCCATCAGGAAACGGAGGAGGCGCCTGTGACCCTCGAAAATGTGGATGTAGAAGTAGGCATCCTGGAGGTCCAGTACTGCAAACCAATCCCCCGGGTCTAGGGAGGGAATAATAGAGGCCAGGGACACCATGCGGAATTTGCAGAGAACCAAGAACTGATTGAGCTTCCGCAGATCGAGGATGGGCCGAAGCCCACCCGTCGCCTTCGGGATGAGAAAATACCTGGAATAGAATCCCTTGCCCCGGAATTCCCAAGGTACCCTCTCCATGGCTCCCAGGGAAAGGAGGCGCTGTACCTCCTGATCCAGAAGGAGCGCATGTTCCGGGTCCTCTGCCGACTCCCTGGCCGGAGGGCAACTGGGAGGGGGCAACACAAACTGCAACCTGTACCCCAGGGATATAGTGTTGCGGACCCAGCGGTCCGTAGTAATACGGAACCATTGCAGACTGAAGGCAGGCAAACGATTGGCAAACCTGAACTTTATTAACTGGGGGGGAGGTTAACCTGGCAACCGACCCGGCGACCCCCCACAAGCAGTCAAAAACGCCGCTTCCCCGGCCTCCTGGACTTAGAGGGCCCAAGACAAGGGGCCGAACGGGATTGGTGTTGTGACCGGCACCTCTGTTCCCGCTGCTTCATAGGGGAGGGCTCATATCTGCCCTGAGCCTGTGAAGTGGAGGTGTGAGGCCTGGGCTTGTCCTTGGCCAGAGGGAGGTACAGGCCCAGCGGGACGTACAGGCCCAGCATGTGCAGGGTGGTACGGGAGTCTTTCATCCCGTGCAGACAGGTGTCTGTTTGATCAGCAAACAGGGCCCGACCGTTGAATGGAAGGTCCTGTATGATCGACTGGGACTCAGCCGATAGTCCAGAGAGCAAAAGCCAGGACGCCCTTCTCATAAAGACCGCCGCAGCCACTGAATGAGCGGCCGTGTCCGCCGCATCGGAGGCCGCCTGGACGCTGCTTTAGCTGCTGCCGTACCTTCATCAACCAGAGCCGGAACTCCTTCCTGTCCTTCTCGTGGAGGGAGGGCTCGAACTTGGGAAGGAATCCCCAAAGGTTAAATCATATCTGCTCAAGAGTGCCTGGTGGTTGGCTACTCTGAGCTGAAAACTCGCAGACGAATAAACCTTTCTCCCAAAGGAATCCAGCCTGCAAGCATCTTTGTCCTTAGGGGTGGGAGCAGGTTGGCCATGTCTCTCTCGGTGGTTCACTGACTCCACCACTAGAGAGTTCGGAGCTGGGTGAGATTAGAGATACTTGTGCCGCTTTGTGGACACAAAGTACTTCCGCTCGGCCTTTTTGGAAATAGGACCCAGGGATGCCGGGGTCTGCCAGAGGCCAGTAGTAATATTGGCCACCCCCTGATGGAGCGGGAGGGCCATGCGCCCCGGCGTCGAGGAGGTAAGGACATTGAACAACGTGTCCGATGGTTCCTCCATCTCCTCAGCCTGGAGCTGGAGGTTTGATGCTACCCTCCTGAGAAGCTGCTGGTGGGCCTTGAAATCCTCCTGAGAGACCGGAGGAAGGGCAGCCACAGAGTCATCCGGTGCTGAGGAGGTTGGTGCCGCGGTGTCGTCAGCACCCGGCGGTACTGGTAGCTCGATGTCCTGACCCTGGGCCCGAGTCAGTGCCGGAGGGTCAGTGCCCACTGCCTCATCACGGTGCCGAGGCGGTGACATCGGCTGGGCTTGGGACGCTCTCCCCACGGAGCGGGGTCCCGGCGGTGCCAGTGCCTGGGGCCACGGTGCCCACAGGCACCACTGTCCCTGCCAGGGAACGGCAAGGTCCTGGGACGCGAGGGGGCCCGGAAGGGCTGGCTGGTCCTGCGGAACCGAGCGGCTCGAGGAGGGGCGGCTGGGTGCCGAGGCAGAGGTCCAGGACGAACGCATGGTGCCGTATGAACGGCTGGAGCAGTCCCGAACATGACGTCTCCGGCCCCTGGAGGAGGACAGGTAGGAGTCGTGAGTACTGTCTCTGTATTCCCTCCGGCGGCCAAGACTACGACGCCTCGGTGCCTGGGACTCCCGTGACAAACTCTGAGCATGGCGCCTTCCACGGCGGGTGCCAGAGTATGAACATCGGTGCCGCCGCCGCCGAGACCTGTCCCTGCAGGTAAGGCTCAAAGAGGAGCGGCGGCGCCTTTTAGTACCACCCTACGGTCTCCCAGAGAGGAGGAGGTAAGCTCGCTCACAGATGACCCTGCTCGCAGGGTGGAGGCGCACCTTGGTCCGTGGCTCGGCCCTTCGACTCGGGATGGAGCCTCGACCTCGGAGATGTCCGGAGAAGGTTGATGGGCACTCAGCGGTGGCTTCCCATGGGATCGGGGGCCCGACTGAAGCGGCGCTCCCGGCATCGGAAGCGTCATGATGTTGCACGCGGCCTGAGCTGCCTCCAGCGTCGAAGGCATTCTCACCTCTGGCGAGGCGCGCGTGGACAGCACCGGACTACTCCGCTCCACCCGAGTCAGAGGTCTCGGTCCCAATGGGGATCGTGGGCTGCCCAACGCGGGTCTGGCCTCACCCCAATCTTTCTCCCGGCACCGCTGAGTCTTCCCTTGCTTCTTAGAAGGGGAGCGGTGCCGGGTCGTTGACGGGGGCCTCGCTGCGCACCAACGACGCGGTACCGGGCGCGGAATCAGGACGGCGCACCAGAGGCGCTTTGCTACGTGGTGCCCGGCGCGGGGTCGACTCGACACGCCGGTGCCGGGGCTAATGCCGACTCCATTAGGAGGGCTCGGAGTCAGATCTCACGCTCCTTCTTTGTTCGCGGCTTGAAGGAGCAGCAAATTTTACACTTCTCACTAATGTGAGCCTCGCCCAGACAGCAAAGACACTGATTGTGTGGATCACTTCTGAGCATAGAGTTGCGACAAGAGTCGCACGACTTGAAGCCTGGGCCACGGGGCATGCCCCGAGCCAGGAACCAACGAAAGAAGTTTAGCAAAAAAGGTTCAGTGAGACTGGACACTACTAAGGCTATAAACGCTGCAGCCAAGGCTGGAGCACAAAGTTCCGACTACCTTCACTGGCAGCAAGAAGGAACTGAGGATGGGGGGGCACGCAGCCCCCTTTATGGCGCGATATGTCGTCGCCACTCCAGGGGTCGCAGCGGTGCTCCCCCACTACGGATGCTGCTAAGGGAAAATCTTCCAGCACTGGTGCACGTGGCGAGCACGCACACCTACTGTGGAATACACAGGAGCAATCACTCGAAGAAGAAACTAGGGTGACCAGACAGCAAGTGTGAAAAATCGGGACAGGGGGTCGGGGGGGGATAGGAGCCTATATAAGAAAAAGCCCCAAATATCGGGACTGTCCCTATAAAATCGGGACATCTGGTCACCCTACTGGAAACTCTACCCCTACCCCCCTGGGACCCCTGCCTGGATAGGTCCTCCCTCCCCTGCCCCACACACTGGGCACCTCATCAAACTGCTCCGTCAGCTGCTGGATGATCTCCGAGTTTTGCTGCTTCCTGAACATCTCCGGGGTCACCACACCTGCCAAGGGGAGAGAGGTGAAAGCCGGGCTCCCCACAAAGCTGCATGAACCCACAGACTACCCAGGGATCTCTCAGCAGTTCCTCCCCTGGCAGAGGCAGGGAATGGGGCTCGGAGCTCGCCCTAAAAAGAGGTGTTGGGGGCAAATCCAGAGGTGGGTACCAGCGTGAGGAGCTGGGCTGTGCCACAGGTGGGTACAGGGCTGGGCCAGGGATCTCAGGATGCAGGCCCAGGGCCTCTCACCTTTGCAGCCACAGGAGCGGATGAAGAAGTTGACAAGCTCCAGGAACCCAGCTTCCTTGTTCTGCTTGTAGCTCTCCAGCCAGTCATCCACCACAGACTTAGGGGGCAGGAAACATGAAGAAAGAGACAGGAGAAGTAGGGGTTACGCAGGGCATGGGACACAGAGATAGGGCCTAAGCACCCGAAGTCAAACAATAGAGGGGCCTGTGGCACCTTTAAGACTAACAGAAGTATTGGGAGCATAAGCTTTCGTGGGTAAGAACCTCACTTCTTCAGATGCAAGTGAGGTTCTTACCCACGAAAGCTTATGCTCCCAATACTTCTGTTAGTCTTAAAGGTGCCACAGGACCCTCTGTTGCTTTTTACAGATTCAGACTAACACGGCTGCCCCTCTGATACAAAGTCAAACAGTGAGTCAGCAAGGCCGGGGAGAGAACCCAGGAGTCCTGGCTCCCAGCCCCCCCTGCTCTAACCCACCAGCCCCCACTCCCCTCCCAGAGCCGGGCGAGAACCCAGGAGTCCTGGCTCCCAGACCCCCCTGCTCTAACCCACCAGCCCCCACTCTCCTCCCAGAGCCAGGGGAGAGAACCCAGGAGTCCTGGATCCCAGCCCCCTGCTCTAACCCACCAGCTCCCACTCCCCTCTGAGAGTCGGGGAGAGAACCCAGGAGTCCCAGTGATACTCCAGTGCAGTGACATGGGGAGGGTGGAACCAGGGGGATGAAGAGAGTGTGGTTACCTCCATGGCACTCTTCGCCAGCCTCACTACCTCAAAGAGGTTGCTGGGCTCTGGGTTTCTCTCAGCCAGGCTATCCCCATCCCTGCTGGCATCTTTCCGGGGTCGCTTGGCTGTCTGGGGGAGGGGGGTGAGGAGAAAAGACACCGGCTGAGCCCTGGGTTCAAGTAGATCACAGCTTCATGAGAAGTGTCCCAGAGAGACAACAGTGAATCCATGGTCCAGGGAGGCTGGGGTTCCTGCCCTGGCTGGCCACAACAGGGGGAAGGGGGAGGCTGGGACCAGGGTCAGAAGCTCCTGGGCTCTGCTGCACCTGCAACATCAGCTCCATGGCACAAAGCTGGCTGGAGCAGAAGAGCTGGGATCAGACTGAGTGGGGGCAGAGAGAGGCTTGGGGGGCACAGAGGACCAGGCTGAAGCTCAGGGGGTTGAGGGTGTCCACATGAAGGGAGGCTGGGGAGCCAAGGGGGTGTACCAGGGTGCAGCTCAAGGAGCTGGGAGACTGGAGAGGTCCTGCATAATAGGGTGCCTCTCTGGGGACTGTGGAGGCGCCAGCCAGGGTGCATCTCTGGAATCTGCAGGAGTGAACACCAGGGTACATCTCTGGGGACTGGGAGATAGTGGAGGCGCATACCAGGCTGCGGCTCAGGGGACTGCGGGGGCACATACAGGGTGCAGCTCAGGGGACTAGGATACCAGTGAGCTCTGTGTTCTTGGGGAACCAGGGCACAGTATCCAGCCTGTCCGACTCACCCCCACCCCCAGCCTCTGCTTAAACCATCATAGAAAAGACTTGCAGAGAGCAATGAAGGGCGGATGGGAGACGCACCTAGACCCCTCCTGACAAGGGTGACAAGTTTAAGACATCCCCATTTTCATACAGAATGGAGAGCAGAGACAACTCCCAATGCCTCATCTGCATGAGCCATGGGACAGGGATTAGCATAAATAAAGAACAGAGAACCGCAGGGAACTCTGGGACCAGAAAAGCAGAAATTTCTGCTCCAGATGTTAATGGACCTACACCTGCCCACACCCAGCTCAGGAATTATCAGACCAATTCTAGTATAATGAATCCTTGATTAATATCCAAAACTCTGCAGCAGCCTAGTTGCATTGGGAGCTCCCTGGGAAAAAACACCACCCATAGCCAAGAGTGATCAGCTCCTAGCCTCTAGCCTAAAGAAAACCCTGGCATCATCAGTTTACCCATAAACAAACCAAGTGTTCTCCCTTGAACCATTGTTGTTTCCCTACAAAAACCCCTACCTGTGCCCAAGTCAGGGTTCTGATGCTTAGATCCAAGCTCTGCATCAGTTCCACTGGGACTCCATCTTCTCCTGACGGATCGTGCTGGGGGCTCTGCCGGTCTCCGCCGGTCTCCCTGAGCTACCACCATCACCTTGGAACCCCAACCAGTTCAAGCCTCATGGAGTGGGTAAAACCCCCCTTCTTTCTCTCTCTCTCTTTTCCTTTCTATCTTAGGCATTAACCTTGAATAATGTATGTTACGTTGGTTTAGCTCTCCTTGTGTAGTGATCACTAGTATTCAATAAATAACTTTGTCGTTGAAATTCCTGTCCAACTTGTATGGTTAAGCTGGTTGCTTCCCTCTCTCTGGCTGAACTTTACTCTTTTGTGATTTTAGCTTCCCCCATATACTCTACAGCAACGCTTCTTTTACCTAAGCTAAAGATCCCTGCAGCGCCAAAAATCCTGTAGGGTTTGCTCATCAAGTTGGGGGTTACTGCCGGTGCAATTGTGATGCGAGAGTGGGGATAGGGACGTGCTGAAACTGGGACGCATAAGGGTGACAGTTTGAAAGTGCTGCTTGACCCAGTCCATGGATATACAAGGGGGGGGCAGCTTAAAGTGCTCCATCCAGCTCAGTGAGTCCAGGGACATATAAGGGGTCAGCTTGAAAGTGCTGATTGACCAGGTCAGCTCAGACTTGGGTGGGTGGGTGTGGGTGTTCAGCCGGTTCTGGGGCTGGAGGAACCCAGCCCTAGGGAATCTAGGTCCTGCAGGATAGCTCCACTGGGAGGGAATTTGCCACAGGGAGAAGTAGAGCTTCACATGAAAACACACGTGACACAAGCAGTACATTGACAGAATTACAGAAAACGAAGAGTAACCCGAATAAATGAGCATACCCCAAAGTAATGGACAAATCTGGTAACAACTGGGAGATTGGGAAGACGCACACTAGGGTGTGGTTCAGGGGACTGCAGGAACGCATGCCAGGGTGCGGCTCAGGGGGCTGGGACTGGAGAGGAGATAGGCAAGGGCCATGCATAACAGGGTGTGGTTCTGGGGATTGGGAGATTGGGGAGACGCACAAGAGGGTGCAGGACTGTGGGGGCGCCTACCAGGGTGCGGCTCGGGGGGCTGGGAGACTGAAGAGGAGATAGGCAAGGACCATGCATACCAGGGTGCAGCTAAGAGGGGTCCTAGTGCCCCGCTTGCCGCCCTTCCGGAGCGTGTCCTCAAAGTCACTGCCTGAGTCGGAGCCACCTCCATCTTCACTGCTGCTCAGGTCCCTATGGGCAGAGCACACGTCCTGACCAGTCAGCCCCCATGGCCTCGCTGCCCTCCTCACAGCCCCAGAGCTCCCGTCATGCCACCCGGCACATCCACACCACCCCAGCAACCGCTGTGGTCCGAGGACTCCCCAGTGATAGACCTGTAGGACTGGAAGGGACCTCAGGAAGTTAAATTAGTCCAGTCCCCTGCACTGAGGCAGAACTAAGTATTATCTAAACCAGTGGTTTTCAAACTGGGGTACATGAGCTCTCGTCAGGCGGTACGTGAGAAAAATCCTGCGATGGCAGACAACACACAGTGTTATCCCTTACCAACCTTGTTTCTGCTTTCATAGGTATATTACAACTCTCTCTCAGATGGGGGTACGTGGTACATTATATTATTCGGAAGGGGTATGCAGCCTAAAAAGTTGGAAAACCACTGAACTAAACCATCCCTGACAAGTGTCTGTCTAACCTGCTCTTAAAATCCTCCAGTGCCAGAGATCCCATAGCCTCCCTGGGCAATTTGTTCAAGGCTTATAGATTCATAGATTCATAGATTATAGGACTGGAAGGGACCTCGAGAGGTCATCGAGTCCAGTCCCCTGCCCGCATGGCAGGACCAAATACTGTCTAGACCATCCCTGATAGACATTTATCTAACCTACTCTTAAATATCTCCAGAGACGGAGATTCCACAACCTCCCTAGGCAATTTGTTCCAGTGTTTAACCACCCTGACAGTTAGGAACTTTTTCCTAATGTCCAACCTAGACCTCCCTTGCTGCAGTTTAAACCCATTGTTTCTGGTTCTATCCTTAGAGGCTAAGGTGAACAAGTTCTCTCCCTCCTCCTTATGACACCCTTTTAGATACCTGTAAACTGCTATCATGTCCCCTCTCAGTCTTCTCTTTTCCAAACTAAACAAACCCAATTCTTTCAGCCTTCCTTCATAGGTCATGTTCTCAAGACCTTTAATCATTCTTGTTGCTCTTCTTTGGACCCTTTCCAATTTCTCCACATCTTTTTTAAAATGCGGCGCCCAGAACTGGACACAATACTCCAGCTGAGGCCTAACCAGAGCAGAGTAGAGCGGAAGAATGACTTCTCGTGTCTTGCTCACAACACACCTGTTAATACATCCCAGAATCAGGTTTGCTTTTTTTGCAACAGCATCACACTGTTGACTCATATTTAGCTTGTGGTCCACTATAACCCCTAGATCCCTTTCTGCCGTACTCCTACCTAGACAGTCTTTTCCCATTCTGTATGTGTGAAATTGATTTTTCCTTCCTAAGTGGAGCACTTTGCATTTGTCTTTGTTAAACTTCATCCTGTTTAACTCAGACCATTTCTCCAATTTGTCCAGATCATTTTGAATTATGACCCTGTCCTCCAAAGTAGTTGCAATCCCTCCCAGTTTGGTATCATCCGCAAACTTAATAAGCGTACTTTCTATGCCAATATCTAAGTCGTTGATGAAGATATTGAACAGAGCCGGTCCCAAAACAGACCCCTGCGGTACCCCACTCGTTACGCCTTTCCAGCAGGATTGGGAACCATTAATAACAACTCTCTGAGTACGGTTATCCAGCCAGTTATGCACCCACCTTATAGTAGCCCCATCTAAATTGTATTTGCCTAGTTTATCGATAAGAATATCATGCGAGACCGTATCAAATGCCTTACTAAAGTCTAGGTATACCACATCCACCGCTTCACCCTTATCCACAAGGCTCGTTATCCTATCAAAGAAAGCTATCAGATTGGTTTGACACGATTTGCTTAACCACCCTGACAGCTAGGAAGGGCTTCCTCATGTTTTACCTAAACCACCCTTGCTGCAGCTTCAGCCCTTTGCTTGTTGAGAACAATTCATCACCCACCTCTTTAGAACAACCTTTTACGTATTTGAAAACTGTTTTCACGTCCCACCCCCTCAGTCTTCCCTTCTCCAGACTAAACAAACCCATTTTTTTCAACCTTGCCTCGCAGCTTGTGTTTTCTAGACCTTTCCTCATTTTTGTTGCAGAAAGTCCCGAGGAGAGCAATCTGTCCACATCTTTCCTGAAGTGTGGTGCCCAGAACTGGACTAAACTCCAGTTTAGGCCTCATCAGTGCTGAGTGGAGCTTATATCACTCCTGCTAATGCAACCCAGAATGATGTTCACTTTTTTTGGCAGCAATATCACATTTTTGCTCATTTATTTTGGGATCCACCTCAACCCCCAGAGGTTGCCTCAAGCACTCCTTCCTAGGCACTCACACTCCCATTTTGTATTTGTGCAGTTGATTATTCCTCCCTCGGGGTAGAAATTTGCATTTGTCCTTGCTGAATTTCACCCCATTTGTTTCAGACCATTACTCCTGTTTGTTCATTTGGAAGTCTAAACCTTGCAACCTGCTTGGTACCATCCGCAAGCTGTGTAGGTGTGCGCTCTATGCCATTACCCAGTGCTAACTCCTAACCCACCGCTCTCCAGCTTTCCCCAACACTGTCCCCACACCGGTGATCCTCCAGTGCTCCCCCCCTCCCCGCCTGCTCCCAGACAGCCTGTACAGTGCTCTGCGCCCCACTCACAGGACATCTGGCGCCCCGGAGGCTGGCAGGGAGCCCATCTCCGCATCCCCCTGCGCCACAGAGGGGCTGGAGCTGGTCCACGTGCCCTGCGGCTGCGCCAGGGAAGAACTGGAGCTGCATGGGGAGTTGAGAAGGCGGGAGGATTTCCGCAGTAACATGGCAGGAGGGAGCGGGGCCTGGATCCCGGAGCAGCCTGTGGGAAGAGCACAGCACATGTGATGGGATAGCGGGGAGAACGGGGCCTCCCCAAAGGCCAACAAGGGGAAACCACCTGCAGGGTCACCCACCCCGGATCTACATACAACCCCATGGAGATGGGTCCTGAGCCAGCCCAGCCGCAGGGACCTGGCCCGGGGGAGTCACCCCCCCCACCCCTCCTCCCGCCCCAGAGAGTCCCCTCCCCCCTAGCCCCACCCCGGGGGAGTCACCCCCCACCCCTCCTCCCGCCCCAGAGAGTCCCCTCCCCCCTAGCCCCACCCCGGGGGAGTCACCCCCCCGCCAAGCCCCACCTCGGGGGAGTCACCCCTTCCCCTCCCCCCACAGGGACCCACCCCGGATCTACATACACCCCCGTGGAGACGGGCCCTGAGCCAGCCCACCTGCAGGGACCGGGCCCAGGGGAGACACCCCCCACCCCTCCTCCCGCCCCAGAGAGTCCCCTCCCCCCTAGCCCCACCCCAGGGGAGTCACCCCTTCCCCTCCCCCCACAGGGGCCCACCCCGAATCTACATACACCCCCGTGGAGATGGGCCCTGAGCCAGCCCAGCCGCAGGGACCGGGCCCGGGGGAGTCACCCCCCACCCCTCCTCCCGCCCCAGAGAGTCCCCTCCCCCCCCGAGCCCCACCCCGGGGGAGTCACCCCCCACCCCTCCTCCCGCCCCAGAGAGTCCCCTCCCCCCCTGAGCCCCACCCCGGGGGAGTCACCCCCCTGCCGAGCCCCGCCCCGGGACTCCCCCCCCCAGGGACCCACCCCGGATCTACATACACCCCCATGGAGACGGGCCCTGAGCCAGCCCAGCCGCAGGGACCGGGCCCGGGGGAGTCACCCCCCACCCCTCCTCCTGCCCCAGAGAGTCCCCTCCCCCCCGAGCCCCACCTCGGGGGAGTCACCCCTCCCCCTCCCCCCACAGGGGCCCACCCCGGAAATACATACACCCCCGTGGAGACGGGCCCTGAGCCAGCCCAGCCGCCCCGGGAGAGTCTCCCGCCGAGCCCCGCCCTGGGGACTCCCCCCGCGCAAGGATACAGGGGGCGGGGCTGCTCCTCACGGAGACCCCACCCCACCGCACCTCACCTCACGGCCGTTGCAAGGGCCGTTGGGGTGGGGGGGGGTCGCGCGCTTAGAATAAGGGAAGGGGAGTCACGTGGGGTGGAGCCTCGCGCCCCCTTCACCCGCCTAGTCAGCGCGGGCGCGCGCGCCGCTCTAACGGCCGAGTTCTCCGCAGCCTCGGGCCCAGCGCGGGAAACGCTCCGGCCACGCCCCGCACGAGGAGCCCGCCCGCCAACACTGCGCAGGCGCGGAACCGCTTCCCATTCCTTCCCAGCGGCCTAGCCCCGCCTCCTCCCAGCCCGCCCACTCCCGCCGGCCCGGCCCCAACCCCTGAGCGGAGACCACGCCCCCGCCGGCCTCTGACGCGCCCCCCGCCCTCGGGGGAGAAGCCCCGCCTCTCCAGCCAGCTGTGCCCCCAAAAGCCCCACCCCTTCCCCAGGCTCCGCCCCCTGGCAGCTTAGACCCCGCCCCTCAGAGGGTTCCTTGTGAGATAAGCTCCACCCCTTCGCAGATGAGACCCTGCCCCAGAGGAGATAAGCCCCACCCCTTCCCTGACTTCTTTCCTCCCCCCATCTCACAGGAGCCTCCCCCACCCTAGAGGGGGCTGCATCTCTGTGCTGGGCGTGGGGTCCTCCTGCCTCCACACCCCACCCTAAAGGGGCCACGTCCCAGCGGTGGGTCCCCCGTGAACAGCACCTGCACCCCACCCCAGAGTAAGCTGCTACCAGAATGAGAGTCAATAAATTAAATGTTTTATTGTGCGATATAAAATGAAATTAAAAACAACAAAAAAAGACAAAAACCAACACGGAGAAAGTCATCCAAACTTGTTAAAAAGAGGTTCGTTCCCTTAAAAAGCCAGATCAGCGTCTACTGTACATTGTGCTACAAAACCCCTCGTGCCAGGCCCGGGAAAGTCACCCCACGCCCAGCCCGGGGACGCTGCCCCCATGCCAAAGGGGAGCGGCCTGGCTACCCCAGGCCCGGCCCCCCCAACAGGGGCGCTGCGGGGAGCGGGCCAGGAGCTCCCACCCCACTCCCTGCCCTGCTGTAGGGCGGATACTGGGGGGGGGGGGGGGGGGTAGCAAGACCGAGACCCGCTGGGGCTGCTCAGAGCTGGGACCGCAGGGCAGAGCGAGCGGGGGTGAGGGTAAAAGATGTGTATGTTCTGGAAAGAGTAGGAAATAAATCAGTCCTGCCCCCGCTGCCCACCCTATAAAAGATTAACCTGGCCGTTGCCTCATTAAAAAAGAGCCCCCCAAATAAATACACCCTGTAAAAAAAAAAAAAAAAAAAAACATAAAAAAATAAAAGCTCTGTGTGGGGCCCGTGCCCTGCCCCCCCGGGTACATTCGTCCATGCTCGGCCTGGGGCCTAACTAACCTAGCCCCCCTCCCTCCCCTTGGCAATTTCCCCTGGGGGGGGCTGGATAAACCTCACCTCCTAGCCCCCCCAAACCCTCCCCTCCATCCCTCCTCCCCTAATGCTACTTTCCATCTCGCTCTCCACCCCCCCGACCCCCCCCCCCAGTTCCCCAGGCTGGGGGAGCCCCTGGAAGAGACGAGTCCCCCCCCAGCTGCACCCCGAGTGAGGGATCCCCATACATTCGTGGCGCCCGGGGAGTTACTGCCCCAGCAGGGGCAGTGCCAGGGCGGGAAGCAGCAGGAGGGGGAGGGCAGGGCCCCCCCAGGAGGCAGCACGGCTGCTGCTGCCCCCCATGCGGTGGTTCTGCCTGGAGCCCTTGCTGGGCCGGTCCTTGCGGTGCGAACGGGAGTCGGGGGGGCGGGACCCCGAGTGGCTGCTGCCGCCGCCCCCTCCAGCCGGCCAGTCCTCGCTGTACCGCTCGCCCCCTCCTGAGCCACTGCCATCCTCATCTGCAACCAAAGCAAAGGAGGGGGGCGTTAACGACACGGGGGCCCCCCAGCCACGCCTCCCGAGGGGGGTTGCAAGGGCCTGGAGAGGGTGTTTATGGGGGACACCAACCCCCCCTCCCAGCCCTGGACCCCAGGAGAACAGATGACGAGGCACTCGCCGCCCGGGTCCCACCCCCATCACCCATGCGAGCGGGGGGCCAGGAGCAGAGCCCCTCCAGGGAATGCCCCAGCAGCCCCCCCAGCCCCCAGGGGGGCCCCCACCCGCCTCCCAGACTCACAGGTGTCCTGGAAGTCGAGGTCCCGGCCCCCGTAGGCCCCCTGCAGGCGGCTGGTGGCCACCCGCAGCTGCAGGATGTGCTGGCGAGTGAGCAGGTCGGGCCGCCCGATGTCCACCTCCACCTCCGGGTTATTGATCTGATTCACCAGCCCGTCCCCCGTCACATCCGGGAGGTACCTGGGGGGGAGGGGGGGTTCAGAGACAGCTCCACTCCCAGCCAGAGGGGGGGCGGCAGGGGCACCAGCTGTGGGGGGACGCTCCCGGCACCCCAAGCCCTGGCCTCTCCGAGAAGGGAGCGCCGTGGGGCAGGAGCGCTGCCTGTGGGGGAAGCTCCCCCGGTCCTCCCTCATTTTGCCCAGCCAAGCCTGCCCCGGGCGCCCCCTCACCTGCCCCGGGCCTGCCCGTTCCAGCACTTGTCCTCGTCCGTCACGTCAGCCGCCACCTTCCCGTCGCTGCAGAGCGTGTGGGGCAGGGTGACCCAGAACCCCCGCATCAGCCGCAGCTTCTCCTTCACGTCTGTCACCTGGGGGGAAGGGGAGGCGGATGGGATCAGTGCCCACGGGCCAGCTCCCCAGGGTGGGCTGGGGGACATGAGCCCCTACACCCCACCCCGGGGGGGAGTTTTCTGTAATATGCCTCTGAAGCCTGTGCATCCCTCAGTTTCCCTCCGCGCAGGTGTGAAAGGGTTAAGCCTGCTCTTGGGGTGAGTGCCAGTGGCCCCATCTCAAAGGAGAACCCCACAGAGGCGACGGTGACCCCAGGGGACCCCCCAGAGGATGGAGACTGTCCCCCGCCTCTCGGCAGTCTGGGCCCCAGCCCCAAAACCCCACGATAGCAGTCAGCTCTGTGTTTTCAGGGAACCAGGGTGCAGTGTCCAGCCTGTCTGACTCATGAGGGACACCCCCCCGCCCCTCCTTGAACCAAAACCAACCAGAGAAAAGGTTTGCAGACAGCAGTGAAGGGCGGATGGGAGACGCACCTATACCTCTCCTGACAAGGGTGACAAGTTTAAGACATCCCCATTTTCAAACAGAATGGAGAGCAGAGACAACTCCCAATGCCTAATCTGCATGAAATGGGACAGGGATTAGCATAAATAAAGAACAGAGAACCGCAGGAAACTCTGGGACCAGAAAAGCAGGGACGCACTGCATTATGGGAATTTCTGCTCCAGATGTTAATGGACCTACTCCTGCCCACACCCAGCTCAAGAATTATCAGACCAATTCTAGTAATGAATCCTTGATTAATATCCAAAACTCTGCAGCAGCCTAGTTGCATTGGGAGCTCCCTGGGAAAAAACACCACCCATAGCCAAGAGTGATCAGCTCCTAGCCTCTAGCCTAAAGAAAACCCTGGCGTCATCAGTTTACCCATAAACAAACCAAGTGTTCTCCCTTGAACCATTGTTGTTTCCCTACAAAAACCCCTACCTGTGCCCAAGTCAGGGTTCTGATGCTTAGATCCAAGCTCTGCATCAGTTCCACTGGGACTCCATCTTCTCCTGACGGATCGTGCTGGGGGCTCTGCCGGTCTCCGCCGGTCTCCCTGAGCTACCACCATCACCTTGGAACCCCAACCAGTTCAAGCCTCATGGAGAGGGTAAAACCCCCCTTCTTTCTCTCTCTCTCTTTTCCTTTCTATCTTAGGCATTAACCTTGAATAATGTATGTTATGTTGGTTTAGCTCTCCTTGTGTAGTGATCACTAGTATTCAATAAATAACTTTGTCATAGAAATTCCTGTCCAACTTGTATGGTTAAGCTGGTTAGAATCATAGAATATCAGGGTTGGAAGGGACCTCAAGAGGTCATCTAGTCCAACCCCCTGCTCAAAGCAGGACCAATTCCCAGCTAAATCATCCCAGCCAGGGCTTTGTCAAGCCGGGCCTTAAAAACCTCCAACGAAGGAGACTCCACTACCTCCCTAGGTAACGCATTCCAGTGTTTCACCACCCTCCTAGTGAAATAGTTTTTCCTGATATCCAACCTGGACCTCCCCCACTGCAACTTGAGACCATTGCTCCTTGTTCTGTCATCTGCCACCACTGAGAACAGCCAAGCTCCATCCTCTTTGGAACCCCCCTTTAGGTAGTTGAAGGCTGCTATCAAATCCCCCCTCATTCTTCTCTTCTGCAGACTAAACAATCCCAGTTCCCTCAGCCTCTCCTCATAAGTCATGTGCTCCAGACCCTAATCATTTTAGTTGCTTCCCTCTCTCTGGCTGAACTTTACTCTTTTGTGATTTTAGCTTCCCCCATATACTCTACAGCAACGCTTCTTTTACCTAAGCTAAAGATCCCTGCAGCGCCCAAAATCCTGTAGGGTTTGCTCATCAAGTTGGGGGTTACTACCGGTGCAATTGTGATGCGAGAGTGGGGATAGGGACGTGCTGAAACTGGGACGCATAAGGGGTCAGCTTGAAATTGCAGATTGACCCAGTCCACTCAGATTGCTCTGTGTGTGTGTGTGCGCGAGGGAGGGTGGTGTGTGTGTGTGTGTGTGTGTGTGTGTGTGTAACACCCGGGAAGGGCACTCCTCCTTAGCGGCTGGCTCAGTGGGGCAGACCTCACGGGGGGAGGGGGCTCGGGTACGCTGCGGGGGGGGGGAGGGGCGGCGCCACGGGGGGTCCGTACCAGTCGGTCCAGGTTGGTCCCCGCAGCCGTGGTGGGCTTCTCCTCGGGCGGGTAGGTGCGGAAGCGACGCTTGGTCTCATCCCGGGCGGCGCGGCGGGATCGGGCGGGCGCCGGGCGCGGTGTCCCGCAGCCCTGAAACACCTGGTGGGGGCAGGGGGAGAGATGGGGTGCTGGGGCCAGCTCAGAGCCGGCCAGACCCCCCCCCCCCAGCGCTGCAAGCTTCCCCCCAGCAGTGCCCCCGCCCCCAGCATTGTGAGCTTCCCCCTGGCAGTGCCCCCCGCCGCAAGCTTCCCCCCGGCAGTGCCCCCGCCCCCCCCGCCACAAGCTTCCCCCCGGCAGTGCCCCCACCCCCAGCGTTGCGAGCTACCCCCAGCAGTGCGAGCCCCCGACCTTGGCCGAGGTCTGCACCCCGTTCTCCTGCAGGTACATGATCCCCTCTGAGATCTTCACCCCGATGGAGTCGGCCGCCAGCTCCACGTTGAAGGGCCCCTCCAGCCGCTCGGCCACCTGGATCAGAGCATCTGGGGGGTAGGGGGGGGCTGAGTTACACCATGGGGAAGGGGGAGCCCCCCCAGAGATCCCCTGTGGGGCTCACAGCCCCCCGCCAGTGCAGCTCCATGGGGGGCACACACAAGCCGGTAGCGGGGGCAAAGCCCAGGCGGGGAGAGTCCGCTGAGTAGACTCCCTCCCCCCCTTACCCCCATGCCCCCCACCCAGCTCCCCCCCAGCACCCCGGGGTCTCACCGAGGAAGCGGTTCCACTCGGGGTCCAGCTCAGCCGGGCGGGCCAGGCAGCCCTTCATGACGTTGAGGCAGAAGGCGTTGCAGGGTTTGAGGGCCGGGGTCCCGCGGCACAGGGGACAGGAGGACATGCGCATGGCAGCCCGCAGGCACTCCCCGCTGGGGGGCAGCTGGGGGGACACGGGGGTCAGAGAGGGGACCCCCCAATACACTGCACTGGGGGGACACGGGGGCAGAGGGGACCCACCCCCTCCATACACTGCACAGGGGGGGAGACACAGGGGCAAAGAGGGGACCCCCCATACACTGCACTGGGGGCACATGGGGAGCAGAGAGGGGACCCCCCCATACACTGCCCTGGGGGGACACGGGGGGCAGAGGGGACCCGCCCCCGCGGCCGGCATTCCCTGCTGGGGACCCCAGTGGTGTCGATGGGGGAGCCCCAAGTGGCCCCTCAGGCTCTGTGGGGTGGGAGAGGAAAATCTAGTGGGTCCCCAGGCTCTGGGTTGACTCCAAAGGGCAGCCAAAGGGACAGAGAGAGACCTCCCCCAGCGTCCCCACCCCTCTGCCGCCCCCTACCCCACAGCCCCCTGCCCCCCCAATGTCCCCCCTGCATCCCTACCCAACAGCCCCTCTGCCCCCGCCATCTCTCCCACCAAGGCCCCTCTGCTCCCCCATGCCTCCTCTGGCCCCCACCTCCCCCCACAGCCTATCTGCCCCCCAGCTCCCTCATGCCAACCCCACAGCCCCCCGCCTCCCCCTGCAGGCCCACCCCCCACACACACACCCCCCGCCCCTCTGCCCCCCCCCCCCCCCACACACACACACACCTCCCCACACTCACTTTGGAGGCCTTGGCGACCACATCACGCCCGGTGGCCAGTCCCTGCACGAAGGCCCGAGCTGCCACGAACGCCCGCGTCACCTGGGGGAGACAGGAGGAGTGAGGGGAACACCCTGAGGCCCCCAAAACTCCCAGCTCCCCCAGAGATCCCCCCAGCCCAGAGCCCCGAGTCCCCTGGCCACACCCCAGAGCCCCCAGCCCCCCTGAGACCTCCCCAGTGCCCTGGCCACACCCCAGAGCCCCCAGCCCCCCCAGTCCCCCAGCCACACCCCAGAGCCCCCAGCCCCCCAGTCCCCTGGCCACACCCTAGAGCCCCCAGCCCCCCAGAGACCTCTCCAGTGCCCTGGCCACACCCCAGAGCCCCCAGCCCCCCATAGCCCCCAGCCCCCCAGAGACCTCCCCAGTGCCCTGGCCACACCCCAGAGCCCCCACCCCGCCGGAGACCTCCCCAGTCCCCTGGCCACACCCCAGAGCCCCCAGCCTCCCGGAGACCTCCCCAGTGCCCTGGCCACACCCCAGAGCCCCCAGCCACCCGGAGACCTCCCCAGTCCCCTGGCCACACCCCAGAGCCCCCAGCCCCCCCAGTCCCCCAGCCACACCCCAGAGCCCCCAGTCCCCTGGCCACACCCTAGAGCCCCCAGCCCCCAGAGACCTCCCCAGTGCCCTGGCCACACCCCAGAGCCCCCAGCCCCCCATAGCCCCCAGCCCCCCAGAGACCTCCCCAGTGCCCTGGCCACACCCCAGAGCCTCCAGTCCCCCAGCCACACCCCAGAGCCCCCAGCCACACCCCAGAGCCCTCACCCTGCCGAAGACCTCCCCAGTGCCCTGGCCACACCCCGGAGCCCCCAGCCCAGAGCCCCCAGCCCTGGCATGGGGAGCTGTGAGAGGACACCCAGGGTCTCCCCTGGCTCAGCCCCCTGGGCCCCAGGTAGCCCCCAGCCCCAGCCCCACAGGCCGCAGCGCTGGGCCCAGCCCGGGGGTGGGGGGATGCGGAGTCTCACCTGCAGGCGCAGCTTGCGGGGCACGTCCCCGAAGGGCCGCAGTGCCTCCCCCTGACGCGCCACGCACTCCAGGTACTCGGCGGGGAACTGGTACTGGGGGTTGAGCAGGGGCAGCATCCGCTCCAGCAGCCGGGCCCAGAACTCACCCAGCGCCTCGTCCAGGCTGAGCCGGGCGCCCTGCTGGTGCCGCCGCAGCTCGGCGAAGAGCCCCTGGAAGAGCCGTGCGTTCTGGGCGTACAGGCGGCCATAGGTCTGCGTGAACATGGCCTGCAGCCCCCGCTCGGCCGCTGCCAGCAGCTCCCGGAAAAACTCTGCACGGGGGGTGGGGGGAGGGAACGGGGAAAAACCCCAGGAGATGTCAGGCAGATTGAGGGGACCCTCAGCCCCTGCCCCCCCGTACACGTCTCCCGGTCCCTGTCCCCATCGCGGTGGGGGCTGGTGGGTCACAGCGGGGGGGGAACCAGGACGCCTGGGTTCTCACCCTCGAAGTGGCGGTGGCGCGAGGCTCTGGGAGGGGTGTGGGGGCTGGTGGGTCAGAGCGGGGAGGGGGGGCGGGAGCCAGGACGCCTGGGTTCTCACCCTCAAAGCGGCGGTGGCGCGAGGCTCTGGTAGGGGTCTGGGGGCTGGTGGGTCAGAGCGGGGTGGGGGCTGGTGGGTCAGAGCGGGGGGGGGAGCCAGGACGCCTGGGTTCTCACCCTCAAAGCGGCGGTGGCGCGAGGCTCTGGGAGGGGTGTGGGGGCTGGTGGGTCACAGCGGGGGAGGCTGGGGGGTTAGAGTGGGGGGGGGTGTGCCAGGACGCCTGGGTTCTCACCCTCGAAGCGGCGGTGGCGCCAGGCCAGGGTGCTGGACAGGAAACTGGCCCCGTCCTCCACCAGGGCCCGGAAGTCCCTGTCGCTCTGCAGGCTGAGCTGTTCCTCCATCTCGCTGGAGCAGCAGGTGTAGTCCTGGGGGCAGATCCGCAGGTGCTCCCCTGAGGGGGGGGGGCAGAGAAAGCCACCACCAGTCAGTGCCTGGCCATGAGGGGCCCTCAGCTCACCCCACCCGCACAGAAGGGGGGAGGGGCAGTATACACAGACCATCTCTCTCCCCCCCCCATGCCCAGACAACTACAGCTGTCCCCAGCCCCCCCCCCCAACCATCTGATCCCCGCGCCCAGGCCTTGGGGGGGGGGGGGGGGGAGGGAACCAGTGTCAGATGCTTGGGAGTGCAGGGGGTAGCTGGGGGGTGGGATTTAGCTCATATGGGGGCTACAGGCTTGTCCCCCTGACAGACCTGCCCGGGGGGGGGCTGCTGCCCCTCCAACAGGGGGTGTTTACTCCCTGGCTGGAGGAGGAATTGGGGTAGGGGCTCAAGCCCCAATGGGAGCAGGATGGAGGGTGCCCCCCCCTACCCGACATGAGCCCAGGGGGAGCAGAGACGGGGGTGCGGTGGGGAGGGGGCAGGGGGTCCCATGTGGAGTGCATTAGGGAAGATGCAGGGGGAGCCCGGGGAGCACATGGGATGAACTGGCTGTAGGATGGGGGTGCAAAGAGGAGGGTGAGTGGGAAGGTCGGGGGGGTGCAGTGGGGGGCCCCCACGAATGGGGTGCAAGGCAGGGGGTTGCAACGGGGATGGTGCAGGGGAGAGGTACAGGGGGACCCCAGGAGGTGCCCTGGCTGCAGGATGGGGATGCAAAGGGGATGGTGAGTGGGGAGTGCAGTAGGGGGCCCCCCCATAAATGGGATGCAGGGCAGAGGATTGCAACAGGGATGGTGCAGGGGGTAGGTACTGGGGGGGATAGGGGGATCCCAGGGGTGTATTAGCTGCAGGGTGCAATGAGGAAGGTGCAGGGGGACCCCAGGGGCGGCTATGGGGGGTCCCATGCACAGGGTGCAGGGCAGGGGGTTGAAACGGGGATGGTGCAGGGAATAGGTACAGGGGGACCCCAAGGGGTGCACTGGCTGCAGGGTGGGGGATGCAATGAGGAAGGCACAGCCGGCGACACAGGGAGGCTGCTGGGCGGGCCACAGGGAGGGTGCACTGGGTGCAGATGCAATGAAGAGGGCACAGGGAGACCCCAAGGAGGCTGCTGGGGGGGACCCCAGAGGGTACTTGCTGCACAGGAGTGTAGGGTGGGGGGGGTGCAAAAGGGAGGCTGCGGGGAGGGTGCACTGGCTGCAGGGGATCCCGGGGGGGAAAGGCTGGGGGGATGCATTGGGTGCAAGGTGGGGGGTACATTGGATACAAGATGGGGGCACAGGGTGCAGGATGGGGGGGTGCATTAGGTGCAGGCTAGGGGGGCACAGGGGGCAGGGTGGGGGGTGCATTGTGTGCAGACTGGGGGGGCACAGGGTGCAGAGTGGGAGAGTGCATTAGGTGCAGGCTGGGGGGTGCATTGGGTGCAGGCTGGGGGGGACAGGGTGCAGAGTGGGGGAGTGCATTTGGTGCAGGCTGGGGGGTGCATTGGGTGCAGGCTGGGGGGTGCATTGGGTGCAGGCTGGGGGGGACAGGGTGCACAGGCTGGGGGGTGCATTGGGTGCAAGGTGGGGGTGCATTGGGTGCAGGCTGGGGTGGGCACAGGGTGCAGAGTGGGGGAGTGCATTTGGTGCAGACTGGGGGGGGGACAGGGTGCACAGGCTGGGGGGCGCATTGGGTGCAAGGTGGGGGGCGCATTAGGGGCAGGCTGGGGGGGGGCGCATTAGGGGCAGGCTGGGGGGGCACAGGGGGGGTGCATTGGCTGCAGGCTCCCCCTCCCTTACCCGAGATGAGGGCTGGGGGCACCGCGCCCGGCCCCAGCCCCCGCGCGCCCAGCGCCCGTCGCGCCTCGGCGCAGCCCCGCGCCCCCGCGGCCGCCCCCGGCCCCGCCGCCCCCAGCAGCAGCAGCAGCAGCAGCGGCGGCAGCAGCGACGGCGCGGCCCGGCCCGGCGCCGGCCCCATAGCGCGAGGTGAAGGGCCCCGCGGGCGGGGGAAGAGCGGCCCGGCCCGGGGAGGGCGGCGCGCGGCGGCGGCGAGGCGGCCCGGCCCGGAGAAAAACGGAGCCGCCGCGTCCCCCGCCGAGCCCGGACCCGGCGCAGGCAGCCGCCGAGACAATGGGAGCGCGAGCGGCCGGGGCGTCCGCGGGGCCCTAGCGCCCGCCTACTTCCTGGGGGCGGGGCCCCGCTAGCCCCGCCCTACCCCCCGCTTCCGGGGTGCCCCTCACTCCCCCCAGCTCTGGGTTCCCTCCCCTCCCCAGCCCTGCCGGTGCCCCTCACTCCCGACCCGCAGCCCAGCTGCACATTCGGGCATTAGGACCCGGGAACTGCCCGGACAGGCTGCAGGGTGATGGGAGGGGGAATGTGGGGGAGACCAGGGCGGGGTCTCTTCCCATCAATCCCTCTCCCCTTTATCTGCCTGCTCCTGTCCAGCTCCAGCCAGCCGTACACCCCCGTCTCTCCATCCCCCTCCTCTATCCCTCCACGCCCCCCTATCCCCCATACCCCCTCCTCTATCCCCCCCACACCCCTATCCCCCCATACCCCTCTCTATCCCCCCCACACCCCTATCCCCCCATACTCCCTCCTCTATCCCCCCCCACACCCCTATCCCCCATACCCCCTCCTCTATCCCCCCACACACCCCTATCCCCCATACCCCCTCCTCTATCCCCCCATACCCCTCTCTATCCCTCCACACCCCTCTCTAACCCTCCATGCCCCCCTCACCTATCCCTCTACACACCCCTATCCCCCCATATCCCTCTCTATCCCTCCACACACCCCTATCCCCCCATGCCCCCTCCTCTATCCCTCCACACCCCTATCCCCCCATACCCCTCTCTAACCCTCCATGCCCCCCTCGCCTATCCCCCCACACTCCTATCCCCCCATACCCCTCTCTATCCCTCCACGCCCCCCATACCCCTCTCTAATCCTCCATGCCCCCCTCGCCTATCCCCCCCACACCCCTATCCCCCATACCCCCTCCTCTATCCCCCCACACCCCTCTCTATCCCTCCACGCCCCCCCATACTCCTCTCTAACCCTCCATGCCCCCCTCACCTATCCCTCTACACACCCCTATCCTTCCATATTCCTCCATGCCCCCCTCTAGCTTTCCATATCCCCCTTCTCTATTCCTCCATACCCCTCCTCTATCCCTCCACACCCCCCTCTATCCCTCCACACACCCCTATCCCCCCATACCCCCTCCTCTATCCCCCCACACCCCTATCCCTCCATACCCCTCTCTATCCCTCCATACCCCTCTCTAACCCTCCATGCCCCCCTCGCCTATCCCTCTACACACCCCTCTAGCTCTCCATACCCCCCATGCCCCTCCTCTATCCCTCCACACACCCCTATCCCTGCATACCCCTCCTCTATCCCTCCACACACCCCTATCCCTGCATACCCCTCCTCTATTCCTCCACATCGCTCGCTAGCCCTCCATACCCCCCATCGCCCTCCTCTATTTCTCCATACCCCCATCCCTCCAAACCCCCTCGCCTATCCCTCCACACACCCCTATTCCTCCATCCCCCTCCTCTATCCCTCTACACACCCCTATCCTTCCATATGCCTCCACGCCCCCCCTCTAGCTCTCCATACCCTCCATTCCCCTCCTCTATCCCTCCACACACCCCTATCCTTCCGTATCCCTCCTCTATCCCTCCACACACCCCTCTATCCCTCTATCCCCCCATGCCCCCTCCTCTATCCCTCCATGCCCCCCATACCCCTCTCTAACCCTCTATGCCCCCCTCGCCTATCCCTCTACACACCCCTATCCTTCCATATCCCTCCACGCCCCCCTCTATTCCTCCATCCCCCATCCCCCTTCTCTATTCCTCCATACCCCCATCCCTCCATCCCCCTCCTCTATCCCTCCACACACCCCTATCCTTCCATATCTCTCCTCTATTCCTCCACGCCCCCCTCTAGCTCTCCATACCCCCCTCGCCTATCCCTCCATACCCCCATCCCCCTCCTCTATTCCTCCATACCCCCATCCCTCAAAACCCCCTCCTCTATCCCTCCACACACCCCTATCCCTCCATACCCCCATCCCTCCATCCCCCTCCTCTATCCCTCCACACACCCCTATCCCTCCACGCCCCCCATACCCCTCTCTAACCCTCCATGCCCCCCTCGCCTATCCCTCTACACCCCCCTATTCTTCCATATCCCTCTTCTATCCCTCCACGCCCCCTCTAGCTCTCCATACCCCCCATCCCCCTTCTCTATTCCTCCATCCCCCTCTTCTATCCCTCCACACACCCCTATCCCCCCATACCCTCCTCTATTCCTCCACAACGCTTGCTAGCCCTCCATGCCCCCCTCGCCTATCCCTCCACACACCCCTATCCCTCCATACCCCCTCCTCTATCCCTCACACACACACTCTAGTCCTCCATACCCCCCTCTATGCCTCCATACCCCCCTCTAGCCCTCCACACACACACCATCCCTCCATACCCCCATCCCCCTCCTCTAGCCCTCCATACCCCCATCCCTCCAAACCCCCCATCCCTCCATCCCCCTCCTCTATCCCTCCACACATCCCTATCCCTCCATACCCCCATGCCCCTCCTCTATTCCTCCATACCCCCATCCCTTCATACCCCTCCATACCCCCCCATCCCTTCATACCCCTCCTCTATCCCTCCATACCCCCCCATCCCTTCATACCCCTCCTCTATCCCTCCATACCCCCTATCCCTCCATCCCCCCCTCTATCCCTCCACACACCCCATCCCTCCATACCCCCCTCTAGCCCTCCACACACCCCATCCCTCCATACCCCCCTCTAGCTCTCCATGCCCCCATCCCTCTATACCCCCATCACCTATCCCTCCATTCCTCCCATCCCTCCACCCCCCTCCTCTATCCCTCCACACACCCCTATCCCTCCATACCCCCATCCCCCTCCTCTATTCCTCCATACCCCATCCCTCCACACACCCCCATCCCTCCATACCCCCCATCCCTCCACACACCCCTATCCCTCCATACCCCCATCCCTCCATCCGCCTCCTCTATCCCTCCACACACCCCTATCCCTCCATACCCCCTCCTCTATCCCTCCACGCCCCCCTCTAGCTCTCCATACCCCCCTCGCCTATCCCTCCATACCCTCCATCCCCCTCCTCTATTCCTCCAAACCCCCTCCTCTATCCCTCCACACACCCCCATCCCTCCATCCCCCTCCTCTATCCCTCCACACACCCCTATCCCTCCATACCCCCATCCCCCTCCTCTATTCCTCCATACCTCCATCCCTCCAAACCCCCTCCTCTATCCCTCCACACACCCCTATTCCTCCATCCCCCTCCTCTATCCCTCCACGCCCCCCTCTAGCTCTCCATACCCCCCTCGCCTATCCCTCCATACCCTCCATCCCCCTCCTCTATTCCTCCAAACCTCCTCCTCTATCCCTCCACACACCCCTATCCCTCTATACCCCCCCATCCCTCCATCCCCCTCCTCTATCCCTCCACACACCCCTATCCCTCTATACCCCCCCATCCCTCCATCCCCCTCCTCTATCCCTCCACACACCCCTATCCCTCCATACCCCCATCCCCCTCCTCTATTCCTCCATACCCCCATCCCTCCAAACCCCCTCCTCTATCCCTCCACACACCCCTATCCCCCCATACCCCCATCCCTCCATGCCCCCCTCTAGCCCTCCACACACCCCATCCCTCCATACCCCCTCCTCTAGCCCTCCATACCCCTCTCCTGTTAGAGAGCTTATTCCTTCACTCTCACACTTCCCTGGTCCTTCTCGCATGAACAGAGAGCAACAAGACCTGAAGTCCGAAGGTGCGAACAATTCGATGTTTATTGGGGTGAACTTCCAGCAAGCTTAAATCTAAGTTCCTTTTTCCTTATTTTCGAATCCCAACTCACTTCCTGTTTGCCCCTAATTTATATAGTAATATTCTTAGCTATACCTTAACCAATCAGTCTACTAAAATTATCTAACCAATCCTAACATATTGTAAGATGATTAGCTAACCAATTATATCCCACCACCTTAAGTAGTTTACACCCAGCAAAATTAATTAAACAGCAGCCAGAAACAATCACAGAACCAGACAGAGACCATGCAAATAAACATACAAAATAATACAGAAGTGAGGATTTCAAACTACATCTGTACAGACATAAGCCTTTTCCAGCTGTGTCTATTGACAAATGAAAGGTTTCAGAGTAGCAGCCGTGTTAGTCTGTATCCGCAAAAAGAAGAACAGGAGGACTTGTGGCACCTTAGAGACTAACAAATGCTTATGCTCTAATAAATTTGTTAGTCTCTAAGGTGCCACAAGTCCTCCTGTTCTTCTTTTTATTGACAAATGAGTTCTTACCAGACAGAAAACTGTCAACCTAAGTTTCCTTTTATATCTTCTAGGCTCTTTCCTTTCTCTGGAGGTGACAGGAATAACAGGACAAGATTGTATTCCTATCAGCCCAATAGCACCTTATTTCCATGTGACTGGTTTGGGATGTGAGGATGTGACCGTTGACTTACCAGTTTATGGCTGGCCTCTGCTGCTTCGCCGAAGGCCTTCGTCTAAGAACAGGGCCTCAGACTGTCACAGTGAGCGAAGGCCCTTACACCGTCAGACAGTGATTTTGATTCTTTCTTTTATACCTCTATAACTAGCTAAGTGATAAGAATACACCGACATTCTTAAAGTCTAGGCCTTTACAGACAGGCCTGAATATCTATATCCTAACACCACCTCCATACCCCCCTCTAGCCCTCCATACACTCCCTATCCCTCCATAACCCTCCTCTATCCCTCCATCCCCCCCTCCTCTATCCCTCCATACCACTCCTCTATCTCTCCACACACCCCTATCCCTCCATACCCCTCCTCTATCCCTCCATCCCCCCCATCTCTCCACACACCCCTATCCGTCCATACCCTCCTCCTCTATCCCTCCATGCCCCCATCCCTCCATACCCCCCTCTAGCCTTCCATACACCCCCCATTCCTCTATACCCCTCCTCTATCCCTCCATACACCCCTATCCTTCCATACCCCCTGTTGTCAGTAGCTACCGGTGTGGTGCTCTGCTCTTGTTTGATGATGATACCAGTCGGCTGCGTGCGTGTTCCCTCTGTGTGCTGCCCCGGCTCTGCACAGGTAGCTGTCACAGCAAACCCCGAGAGACACCCCCCCCCCCAAAGACCACAGACTCTAGTAAGGTACGAAGGCACCCGGCCAGGTTTATTGTCAAACGAAGCACAGTAAGAGTTCCCCGTAGACTCTACGAGACATACTACGAATTGGTGCCCCCGGCAATGGATCGGCTCAGTCAGTGGCGGGACTTTCCACTGCCTCCTAGGCCAGACAAAGATGCGCACTCCGGGACCTACTTTGATACAGTTACAGGACAGATTACTCATCCCTACTGACGTATTGAAGTGCAGCCCCGTGGCTCGTTAGGGTGCTGTCTCCCCCTGTGATCATGTTGTTTCAGACAAACAGATCTATCCACCATGCTGTCCTTTTGACCCTGTCTTTAAGGCCTTGGCTACACTTGCACATGTACAGCGCTGTGAGTTAAACCTGACTTCGTGCAGCTGAGTAGGGAAAGCGCTGCAGTCTGTCCACACTGTCAGCTGCCCAGCGCACTGTCATGGCCACATTTGCAGCAATTGCAGCGTTATTGGGAGCGGTGCATTATGGGCAGCTATCCCACAGAGCACCTCTGCCCATTCTGGCGCCGTGGGTTGTGGGAAGGGGGCGTGGGTGCGGGGCATTCTGGGTCCTGTCCCAATGCCCCGTGATGCATCGCTTCGCATCCCAGAAATCCCTTTGTTTCCGTCCACCTTTGGCGCCATCTTTCAACGGTTTCTGTGCAGCGCGATCTGTCTGCAGGAAATGGAGCCCAAACTGCTGAGGCGTATGCTGACTTCTCGCCAGCACGTCACGTTTGGCAGTCGAGCTATTCCTTAAGATCCAAAGTGACAGTGAGAGTGAGGAGTCCGACGATGCTATCGAGCGCACAACGCGTATGACACGAAATTGCTTGTGGCATTCACGGACATGCTCAGCACCGTGGAATGCCGCTTTTGGGCTCGGGAAACAAGCACCGAGTGGTGGGATCACATCGCCATGGAAGTCTGGGATGACAAGCAGTGGCTGCAGAACTTTCGGATGAGAAAAGCCACTTTCATGGGACTGTGTGAGGAGCTCTCTCCCACCCTGCGGCGCAAGGACACGAGATTGAGAGCTGTCCTGCCAGTGGAGAAGCGGGTGGCTATTGCAATCTGGAAGCTGGCAACTCCAGACAGCTACCCGTCAGTCGCAAACCAGTTTGGAGTGGGAAAGTCGACCATTGGAATCGTGTTGATGCAAGTTTGCAAGGCCATTAATCGCATCCTACTCAGAAGAACCGTGACTCTGGGTAACGTGCAGGAAATAGTGGATGGCTTTGCACAAATGGGGTTCCCTAACTGTGGAGGGGCGATAGATGGGACGCACATTCCTATTCTGGCACCACCCCACCTAGGATCCGAGTACGTTAATCGGAAGGGGTATTTCTCTATGGTTCTCCAGGCGCTTGTGGATCACTGTGGGCGTTTCATTGACATTAACACAGACTGGCCTGGAAAGGTGCATGACGCACGCATCTTTCGGAACACTTGGCTGTTCAGGAAGATGCAGACCGGGACTTTTTTCCCAGAGCGGAAGATCACGGTAGGGGAAGTTGAAATGCCCATTGTGATCCTTGGAGATCCCGCTTACCCGTTAATGCCGTGGCTCATGAAACCCTACACAGGGAGCCCTGACAGCAGCAAGGAACGGTTCAACTACAGGCTGAGCCGGTGCCGAAGGACTGTGGAGTGTGCCTTTGGCCGTTTAAAGGGCCGCTGGCGATCTCTGTATGGGAAGCTGGACTTGGCCGAAAGCAGCATCCCCGCGGTTATAGCCGTGTGCTGTGCCCTCCATAATATTTGTGAAGGGAGGGGTGAAAGCTTCACTCAGGCATGGACCTCCGAAGTTCAACACCTGGAGGCTGAATTTGCACAGCCAGAGAGCAGGGCTATTACATGGGCCCAGCGCAGGGCTGCAAGGATTAGGGATGCCTTGAGGGAGCAATTTGAGGCTGAAAACCAGCAGTGATATCTGGTGCCCTGCACGGGAGTGAAGTGCAGTAGTTCCAATCTTTAGGAATCAGTGTTTGCGAAGCAGACAAGCAGACTTGCAGTGCCTGTTTATTTCCTGGGCTAAGGAGTCTTTTACTTTATGCAATAATAAAGAATGTTTTCAAAGCCAAAGAATCCATTTCTTGAAAAGAAAAAAAAATATTTATTGAAAAGAAACAAAGGGGTGGAGTGGGGAACAGTGCAATCACAGGTTTCAGAGTAGCAGCCGTATTAGTCTGTATCCGCAAAAAGAAGAACAGGAGTACTTGTGGCACCTTAGAGACTAACAAATTTATTAGAGCATAAGCTTTCGTGGGCTACAGTCCACTTCTTCAGATGCACAATCACAGATTCGTGTATGTCCTGTCTGGTGTGCTGTGCAGTGAGTGCTGCACTTCAGGATAGCTATACTGCATGGTGATAGGGGTTGAGTTCAGAGGGTAAGGGTCGTGGTTTTCAGGGCTGGGTGGTGAAGATACTGGTGTTGGAGGCAGCGGGTGGCGTGAAGAACACGGAGGTTGGGGAAAGTGGGTTGGAGGTGACAGTGGGGCACAACGGAAAGAGTTCTGGGACAAGGGCTGTGGGGGGGGGGGGAGGTGGCGTTTGCGGTACTGATCCTCTTTCTGCATGGCTACCAGCTCCTGGATAGCATCTGCTTGGTGCTCCAGGATGCTGATGAGTCTATCAGTGCTTTGCTGCCGGTGCACTGCGTTTTCCTGGCGGATCCTGCTTTCTCTCTCCCTCCAGTCCTGTGTCTTCTCGTTCTCTTTAATAGATGGCCGCATCACTTCTTGCAGCACATCTTCTTTGCTTTTTCGCGGTCTCTTCCTGAGTCTTTGCAGTCTCTGAGCAGGCGATAAGAGGGATGGCTGAGGTCTCAAGGTTGATGCAGCTGTATAGGCAAAACGCAACATTTAACAGAGGCAGCATTGTTTATACCAGACAGAGTAATGATTCCCCCACACTTAAGGAGTAGAAAATACACAGGGTCTACACAATAGCATAATTTTCCCATCTGAAACAGAGCGCACATATCCCACGGGAGCCTCAAAATGGTGAGTAAGGGGGACTGATTGCTTCAGGGCTGCACTGTCCTCTGGGTTTCTGTGCCTTGGGGAGAGCCAACAGCTTCAGGGGGCACCTACACTGAACACTGTCCCAACATTTTCCACAGGAGTTCATCCTGGACGATATCTCGTTGCTGAGGGTGACCTGGGAAGCAAGGGAGGGTCTTCTACTGCAATGCGGCTTCCGCCCTGGCCCATGTGCAGCTTGCCTGTGTGCAGCAATGGTCCCCCCGCCCCTCGCGGCACAGTGGCGTGGACACGTTAGCCTGGCTGGGACAAGGACCACGGTGGCTCTCCCGATAAAGGAGATTACCGAGGCTGATTACCGCGATGTGATAAACCACATCAATGCACTATTCTGCATCTAGGCATGCATGCCTAACCCTCCTCTCCCAAAGAGCCTGCACTGAAAAAATTCCTTCCCAAAAAAAAAACCTGCTTACCGGGAACCTGCTCTTCTGTTTGTCCTCCACCAAGTACCGGCCGCTGCGACTGGCTACCTTCCTCCTGGCTCGAGAAGAGCTCCTGGTTGCATGGCTCCAGGGATTCCGGGGTGTCTCCATCCGGCCCACCACCATCACTCCCGTTTTCCTTCTCCTCTTCCTCCTCCTCCCCCCCCCCACCGGCTCTGAAGTGTCCATGGTGGTGCTTGGAGTGGAGGTAGGGTTAACCCCAAGTATCACATCCAGCTCTTTGTAGAATCGGCAGGTCGCGGGGGGAGCACCCAAGCGGCCGTTTGCGTCATGGGCTTTGCGGTAGGCACTCCGCAGCTCCTTCACTTTAATCCTGCACTGCAGGGTGTCCCGGTCATGGCCCCTTTCCATCATGTCCTTTGATACCTTCCCGAAGGTATCGTAATTCCTACGGCTGGAGCGCAGCTGGGACTGTACAGCTTCCTCCCCCCAAACACTGATGAGGTCCAGCACCTCGCCATTGCTCCATGCTGGGGCTCGCTTGGTGCGTGGAGGCATGGTCACCTGGAAAGATTCGCTGATAGCACTCCACGCCACGCCGGGCTGAGCAAACAGGAAGGGGATTTTTAAAATTCCCGGGGAATGTAAAGGGCAGGTCACATGGTTGGTTACCCGAGGCCAGGGCAGTAGAGTTTGAACTGATGACCAGAGAGACTAGAACAGGCATTGTGGGACACTGCCGAATACTTCTGGAGGCCAGTCACAGCGCATTGGGCGGCCACACTGGCACCGCAGCGCTGCAGCAGCAGTGCAATACTCGCTATTCCTCTCGGAGAGGCGCAGTACATGCAGCGCTGCAACCACGGAGATACAGCACTGCAAATGCCTTGCCAGTGTGGACGGGGAGTGAGTTACAGCGCTGCAACTCGCAAGTGTAGCCAAGGCCCAAGATGCACCTGCCTCTAGTAGGGTTACCATACGTCCGGATTTTCCCGGACATGTCCGGCTTTTTGGGCTCCAAATCCCCGTCCGGGGGGAAATCCCAAAAAGCCGGACATGTCCGGGAAAATCGGACATGCGGTCGGTGGCTCGGGTGCCTGGCCGGGGGCTCGGGGGGCCTGGCCGGGCCGGGGGCTCGGCCGGCGGTGCTCGGGGGGGCCGGTTGCCGGGCCGGGGGCTCGGCCGGCGGTGCTCGGGGGGGCCCGGGGCCGGGCGGCTCGGCCGGCGGCTCGGGTGCCGGGCCGGGGGCTGGGCCGGGGGCTCGGCCGGCGGTGCTCGGGGGGGCCCGGGGCCGGGCGGCTCGGCCGGCGGTGCTCGGGGGGGCCGGTTGCCGGGCCGGGGGCTCGGCCGGCGGTGCTCGGGGGGGCCCGGGGCCGGGCGGCTCGGCCAGCGGCTCGGGTGCCGGGCCGGGGGCTGGGCCGGGGGCTCGGCCGGCGGTGCTCGGGGGGGCCCGGGGCCGGGCGGCTCGGCCGGCGGTGCTCGGGGGCGCCGGGTGCCGGGCCGGGGGCTCGGCCGGCGGTGCTCGGGGGGGCCCGGGGCCAGGCGGCTCGGCCGGCGGCTCGGGTGCCGGGCCGGGTGCTGGGCCGGGGGCTCGGCCGGCGGTGCTCGGGGGGGCCCGGGGCCGGGCGGCTCGGCCGGCGGCTCGGCCGGCGGTGCTCGGGGGGCCGGGTGACGGGCCGGGGGCTCGGCCGGCGGTGCTCGGGGGGGCCCGGGGCCGGGCGGCTCGGGTGCCGGGTGCCGGGCCGGGGGCTCGGCCGGCGGTGCTCGGGGGGGCCCGGTGCCGGACCGGGCCGGGGGGCTCGGCCGGCGGCTCGGGTGCCGGGTGCCGGCGGTGCTCGGGGGTGCCGGACCGGGCCGGGGGGCTCGGCCGGCGGCTCGGGTGCCGGGTGCCGGCGGTGCTCGGGGGGGCCGGGTGCCGGGCCGGGCCGGGGACTCGGGTGCTGGGTCGGGAGCTCGGTCGGCGGTGCCGGGCCGGGCCGGGGGCTCGGGGGACGGGCTGGGGACCTGCGGTGCCGGGGGTGGGCCGCGCCTCCCCCCCCCCACACACACACACCCCCTTACCTGCTTCAGGCTTCCCGCAACTCAAATGTTCGCGGGAAGCAGGGGAGGGGGCGGAGACTTTGGGGAGGGGGCGGGGCTGGGGGCGGGGCTGGGGCCCCTTTAAAGTGTCCTCCTTTTGGAGGCACTAAATATGGTAACCCTAGCCTCTAGCAACCCTCTTCTTGCCAACTTCTGTGAGCGGGGCCTGCCTCTGGCTCACAGCCCAGCTTTGGCTTAGCAATGCCTGGAAGTACTTTGCTTCAGGCTTCAGGCTTCAGACTGGGCCTCTGACACAAGAGTTTATGTTTCAGGGCCTCATCTTACTACACCCCCCCGTATCCCTTCAACCCCCCCATCCCTCCATATACACCGCCCTCTCTATATACCTGTTCCCATACACCCCCAGCCAGTCACCCAAATACATAGATAGATAGATAGATAGATAGATAGATAGATAGATAGATAGATAGATAGATAGAGGGGGTGGATGGGGATAGATAGATAGATAGATAGATAGATAGATAGATAGATAGATAGATAGAAGGGGTGGAGGGGATAGATAGATAGATAGATAGATAGAAGGGGTGGAGGGGATAGATAGATAGATAGATAGATAGATAGATAGATAGATAGATAGATAGATAGATAGATAGATAGATAGAAGGGGTGGAGGGGATAGATAGATAGATAGATAGATAGATAGATAGATAGATAGATAGATAGATGGGGTGGAGGGGATAGATAGATAGATAGATAGATGGGGTGGATGGGGATGGATAGATAGATAGATAGATAGATGGGGTGGATGGGGATAGATAGATAGTTGGGGTGGATGGGGATAGATAGATAGATAGATAGATAGTTGGGGTGGATGGGGATAGATAGATAGATAGATAGATAGATAGATAGATAGATAGATAGATGGGGTGGATGGGGATAGATAGATAGATAGATAGTTGGGGTGGATGGGGATAGATAGATAGATAGATAGATAGATAGATAGATAGATGGGGTGGATGGGGTGGATGGGGATAGATAGATAGATGGGGTGGATGGGGATAGATAGATAGATAGATAGATAGTTGGGGTGGATGGGGATAGATAGATAGATAGATAGATAGATAGATGGGGTGGATGGGGATAGATAGATAGATGGGGTGGATGGGGATAGATCGATAGATAGATAGTTGGGGTGGATGGGGATAGATAGATAGATAGATAGATAGATAGATAGATAGATAGATAGATAGATAGATAGATAGATAGATGGGGTGGATGGGGATAGATAGATAGATGGGGTGGATGGGGATAGATAGATAGATAGATAGTTGGGGTGGATGGGGATAGATAGATAGATAGATGGGGTGGATGGGGATAGATAGATAGATAGATAGATAGTTGGGGTGGATGGGGATAGATAGATAGATAGATAGATAGATAGATAGATAGATAGAGGGGGTGTCTGGGGATAGATAGATAGTTGGGGTGGATGGGGATAGATAGATAGATGGATAGCGATGTATAGGGACAGACAGATAGAGGTGTGGTGTGGAAATAGGACGGGTTAGCGCTGTGCTGGGGGCGCTGTGCTGGGGGTGCTGTGGGGCAGGGGGCTCAGCAGGGGGCGCTCTCCCCGGGCAGGCAGGGCTGGCCCCAGGGCGGCGCTAGGGGGCGCTGTGGGGCAGGGAGCAGGGCTGGGGCTCAGCAGGGGGCACTCTCCCCACCACTGCCCACGCTGCCCCCTGCGTGGTGGGGCGCCCCCTTTCCCGCCCACGCCCGTGTAGCACCAGGGGGTTGGGGAATCCAAACCCAGGGCGGGGCTGGTACCTGGCCGGGCGCAGCTCCCCCACCTCTGACCCCCCGCAGTGGGGGCTAAAGCTCACCACCCGGCCAGAGAAAAGCCGGAGCCCCCCCTCGCTGGAGTCTGGATCCCTGTGGCAGGACAAAGAACAAAGGGCCCTTGTCCGGGTGCTGGCGGCTCTGGCTCTCCAGGCGCAGCTCGGGGCAGAAACGGCTGAAGGATGTGACCCAGCGCTGGGTGAGGGGTCCCTGTACGAACAGCCCCCACGCCCCACCCCAGAGCCAGCCGCGTCTTGGCGCCGGGCGAGGGGTCCCTGCTGGGGAGTAAGATTTGTGGATGCAGAGCCAGATTCCCTCTGCCCCATTTGTGCAGGGACAGGGTGAAGCTGGGGATCGGGACAGGGGGTGCCAGGGTATGGGGCGTGTCCCAGGGCTGGCTGGCTGGCTGCTCCGGCGTCAGCACACTGTGCTGGGAATGGAGCCAGGCCTCTTTGAACTTCCCAAACCTGCAGCTGGCCAGGAAACAGGATGGAGCCACATGGGCCCACAGGGAGAATTGTCACGCACAGGGCCCTGGTCCGGCGCGGAGATGCGCCCACCTCTGGGGTGGGGCGGCCGGTTACGCAGGGACCCCTCGCCCAGCGCTGAGATGCAGCCACCTCTGGGGCGGGGCGGCCAGTTACACAGGGACCCCTCGCCCGGCGCTGAGATGCAGCCACCTCTGGGGCGGGGCGGCCGGTTACACAGGGATCCCTCACCCGGCACTGAGATGCAGCCACCTCTGGGGCGGGGCGGCCGGTTACACAGGGATCCCTCGCCCGGCACTGAGATACACCCGCCTTTGGGGCGGGGCGGCCGGTTACACAGGGATCCCTCACCCGGCGCTGAGATGCGGCCACCTCTGGGGCGGGGCGGCCGGTTACACAGAGACCCCTCGCCTGGCGCTGAGATGCGGCCACCTCTGGGGCGGGGCGGCCGGTTACACAGGGATCCCTCGCCCGGCGCTGAGATGCAGCCATCTCTGGGGTGAACTCGCAGCCTGATCCCCCTGGACGGGGTCTGTCACCAGGTCTCCGCTGTGCACGGGGGGGGCTGGCCCGAAGCCCCTTCCAACTGGGTCTCTGCCAGTGGGCATCCCTGTGTGTGTGTGTGGTGTGTTGTATCTGTGTGCCGTGTGTGTTTCCGTGTGTTGTGTGTGTGTCCGTGTTGTGTGGACATCCCGTGTGGTGTGTGTATGTGGTGTGGTGTGTCTGTGTGCCATGTGTGTGGTGTGCCATGTGTTGTGTATGTGTCCGTGTGTTGTGTGTGGTGTGCCGTGTGGTGTGTGGGTGTGTGTCTGGGCCAGGGGCCAGGCGATGACCCCACTCCCCGGGCAGCGTCTCTGCAGGGGACTCCGTGATCCGGCTGCCAGCCTGTGCCCAGAGGCATGTGCTGGGCTGGCCCGTGTTGCGTGTCTCTGTCTATTTGCGTGTCAGGGCCTGTGTCTGTCTGTCTGTCTGCGGGAGTGGGGGGATGCAGGGGGGCAGGACCTGGGGGCCACTTCTTGTTCCCTCTGGGTTTTTTTGGCAGGGGACCGTCTAGGGCTGAGCCTCCGCCCCCAGCTGCTGGCTGTTCGGGGGGTTGAACCCAGAAAGGGGGGGACGGCCGGAGGGGGCAGCGGGCAGGGTTGGGGGGCAGACAGATGGGGCGGGTGGATTCTCACCTCCCAGGGCTTGGTTTCTGGTTCCCAACTCCGCCCCCCCACCTTCGGGATAAGCTGGGTTTGGGGGAGATTCACGGGCTGGGAGGGGGTTGGAGGGTTTTTTTTGGGGGGGGAGCAGCCATTTCTCCCCCATGTCAGAGAGTCCCCCGCCCCCCGCTGGTGAATGGGACTTTTCTTGTGAAGGATCCTGGACTTTTCTTGTGAAGGATCCTGGGAAGGGCCGGGAAAGGCATCGCCCCTGGGGGTGGGGGGGGGGGGAGGTGTGGAGACGTGGGGGGGGGGGCTGGGGGTGGAGAAGGGGGAGGGGTGGAGACAGGGGGCGGGGGGGGGGACCGGACAAAGGGAGCGGAGGAGAAGTTAGAGAAGAGAGAAGAAGTTTGCAGGGAGCGAGGCAGACCTGGGGGGCGGGATCCCGGGGACAGGCCGGTGGGGGGGGGGGGTGTCTCGGGGCTCAGGGACAGGCGGGGGGGATCTCGGAGATAGTTTCCCCCCCCCCCCAGGAATGCGGGGTCCCGGCTGCTGGGAGCGAGACTGAAGAAAACTCCGCCGGTTCCCCCCCCAAGCAGGGTGAGTACCTGGGGGCGGGGCGCAGTGAGGGGGATGGGGATGGGGATGGGGGGAGGCGGGGCTGGGTGTGGGGGAGATTCAGGGGCTGGGAGGGGGGGTCTGAGTTTTTTTTTGGGGGGGGGGGGGGGGGTTGAGCCCCATGGGGGTGTGTGACCCCATTGAACGTCTCTCGTCCCGCCGCTCCCCCCCCTCATAGCCCAGGGCAGCCGCTTTCAGACTGAGGGGGACCCGTGGGGCAGGGAGGGGCCCGTGGCCCCCCCCAGGCTGGGTGAGAGCCCCCCCCGAGCCCTCCCTGAACTCAGCCATGAGTCACCAACATAAACATCTGGGGGGCTGGACGGGCTCAGAGAGATGGAGAAGCAGCTCCCAGCCCTACCCTGCCCCCCATCGCCCCACACTGCCCCCCCCTTCCCATGCTACCCCCCCAGCCCCCACATCCTGACCCCCTCTCCCCACACCGCTCCCTGCCCGTGGGGTGGGTGCCCCGGCCGTGCGGCTGGGCGGGACAGGAGCCCGACCCCGAGGCCCGCCTGTCTGTCTGCCTGTGGGGCTGCGGTTCCCTAATGGGATCCAGATGGGGCAGGGAGGGGCCGAGATCCGGGCCCGGGGCCAGCTGGCCGGAGCCCCCCCCCAGGCAGCCAAAACGCAGACACGGCCCCCGCCGGCCGCCCCCGCGAACCCCCCAACCCCGCCCCACAACTGCCATGGGGCCAACGCTCCGTCCCCCTCCTCTTAGCGCTTCCCCCCTCCCCTCCCCATAGCGCAGCCCCCTAGCGCCTCCCCTTCCCCGCCCCATGGCGCAGCACCCCCTAGCACCTCCTCCCCTCCCCTCCCCATAGCGCAGCCCCCTAGCGCCTCCCCTCCCCCGCCCCATAGCGCAGCGCCCCCTAGCGCGTCCCCCTCCCCTCCCCATAGCGCAGCACCCCCTAGCACCTCCCCCTCCCCTCCCCATAGCGCAGCCCCCTAGCGCCTCCCCTCCCCGCCCCATAGCGCAGCGCCCCCCTAGCGCGTCCCCCTCCCCCTCCCCATAGCGCAGCATCCCCTAGCACCTCCCCATCCCCGCCCCCATAGCGCAGCCCCCTAGCACCTCCCCTCCCCATAGGGCCTCCCCCCATAGCGCAGCCCCCTAGCACCTCCCCTCCCCCTAGCGCAGCGCCCCCAGCACCTCCCCGCCCCATAGCGCAGCACCCCCTAGCACCTCCTCCTCCCCTCCCCATAACGCAGCCCCCTAGCGCCTCCCCTCCCCGCCCCACAGCGCAGCGCCCCCAGCGCCTCCCCCTCCCCATTGCGCAGCGCCCCTAGCGCCTCCCCTCCCCATAGCGCCTCCCCCGCCCCGCCCCATAGTGCAGCCCCCTAGCACCTCCCCTCCCCCTCCCCACAGCGCAGCGCCCCCAGCACCTCCTTGCCCCATAGCGCAGCCCCCTAGCGCCTCCCCCTCCCCATAGCGCCTCCCCCTCCCCGCCCCCCCAGCGCAGCCCCCTAGCGCCGCCCCCACTCCCTGCACTGGGCAGTCCTGGGTGCCAGCGGACAGCGCCCCCCTGGAGCAGGAAGGCAGCGCCAGCTCCTCCACGTCCTTTCCCTGACCCCCCAGCTCCCATCTGCTGGGGGGCAGGGCCCAGCTAATCCGCTCACTAGCGGCTTAGCGCTGCGTTAGGGGTCGGGCGGTGTCAACCCGCCTCAGAGCGACAGCCAGACAGGGGGACCCCCTCCGCCAGCCTGGGACAGAGACAGTGCTCAGCCCCGAGCCCCGACCCAGGCCCCTGGAGCCCCCACTCTGGCCCCGATGAGCAGCAGGAGGAAGCCACACTGGCCACCATTGTCCAGTACGCACCTGGATCTGTCGCCAGAGCGGGAGGGCTGGCTTCCTTCCTGCTGGGCCCTGGAGCAGATGGCCGGCCTGACCAAGGGGGGCCCTGTCTGAGACGATGGGGGCTGCGAGTGAGGGGCACCGGCAGAGCTGGGGGGCAGGGCTGGCTTAGCAGGGGCTGTGGTCAGGAGTGAGGGGCACCAGCAGAGCTGGGGGGGGGCAGGGCTGGGCTGGCAGGGGCTGCGGGTCGGCAGTGAGGGGCACCGGCAGAGCCTTGGGGGGGCAGGGCTGGGCTGGCAGGGGCTGCGGGTCGGCAGTGAGGGGCACCGGCAGAGCTTGGGGGGGCAGGGCCCGGGCTGGCAGGGGCTGCGGGTCGGGAGTGAGGGGCACAGGCAGAGCTGCGGGGGACAGGTGCTGCGGGTCGGGAGTGAGGGGCACCAGCAGAGCTGGGGGGGGGCAGGGCTGGGCTGGCAGGGGCTGTGGGTCGGCAGTGAGGGGCACCAGCAGAGCTGGAGGGCAGGGCTGGGCTGGCAGGGGCTGTGGGTCGGCAGTGAGGGGCACCGGCAGAGCTGGAGGGCAGGGCTGGGCTGGCAGGGGCTGTGGGCAGAGGAAGTCCATGAAGACAGGCAGGGTGGGGGGGTGGGAAGGAAGGAGACAGAGCTGTCTGTCTGTCTGTCTGTCTGTCCCATCTGGGAAGGTGTCACATCCTGCTTGGGAAGTATCATCTCTTGGAGACAACCCAGGGCAATGCAGGCAGAAGGTCCCACGGCTGCCCCCTCAGTCAGTGCTGGCCCCAATGCCCCAGTGCGGCACCTGGGGGGTGCTGAGCTGCGGGGAGCGGGGTGGGGGCTCTCCCCTGGCAGGCAGGGCAGGGTGCAAAGGGCAGGCGGCAGCACATGGGGTGTGGGGGAGGTCAGGATGGAATGAGGGAGAGAGAGGCTCAGCAGAGCAGGTACTAGCAGCACAGGACTCCTGGGTTCTCTCCCCGGCTCTGGGAGGGGGGTGGGGTCTGGTTTGTCAGAGCAGGGGGGACTGGGAGCCAGGACTCCTGGGTTCTCTCCCCGGCTCTGGGAGGGGAGTGGGGGCTGGTGGGTTAGAGCAGGGGGGGCTGGGAGCCAGGACTCCTGGGTTCTCTCCCTGGCTCTGGGAGGGGAGTGGGGGCTCGTGGGTTAGAGCAGGGGGACGCCTGGGTCCCACTGACCCCTCTTGGTCTCGGCAGGAGGATGAAGCCGCTCCCCCGGTGCTGCCGGCTCCAGGTCCTCGGGGCCGCCCTGGCTGTGTGCATGACCATTGGCTTCACCCTCCAGCTGCTGGGGGCCCCTTTCCAATGGAGGTGAGTCCCCAGGGTGCAGCCGCAACAGGGGCGCCACCTGCTGGCCACGCGGGGGAACCACAGGGGCCTAAACCTAACGGAACGGAACGGGCCGGGGCGGGGCTGCACATCTCTGCCAGGTTTCCAGGAGCCAGTGAGCCCGCCGGCTGGTCTCCCTCCCCACTGCCGTCCTTCCCGGGCTGAGGGGAGAACACTACCCTCCTCACGCCGCCCCTAGGGGAAAAGGAGAACAAGCAATTTCAGTCGCACGGGATGGGGTGGGGAGACTAGGATGGGGCCAATGTGGCTCCACCGGGAGTCCCCCCACAAAGCGGAAACCCGGCGAACGGCTGTGGAGGGAAACGAACAAACGGCACAGGCAGGTCAGGAGGAAATCAGACCACGGCGCCGGATGGGCCAGGAACGGGAGGCAGAAAAGGTGCTTTCGACATGTCAGGAGCAGGAGGAGGACGGGGAAAGTGGAGGCCCGCTGCGTAGCGGGGAAGGAGTGCTGGGAACACATGGCATCGAGAGGGTGGAGGTGTTCACGGCCTGCCTGCACGTGGGGAGTAAACTGCCTGGGAACGGTGCCCAGCGTGAGACAGAGGGACACGGCCCAGGGCACTGTCGGAGCTTTGCTTGGGTCAAAGCCCCCCCCGGAAACTCCTGTTCGAGCCCCGCCCAGGAACCCCACTTTGCAGAAGGCTTTATGCAGGAACGACGGGGTAAACGGAACAATTTCTACCCCAGCCCCACCATCCCCACTGTCAAGGGAGCGAGTGGGGCTGGCATGGGTTCAGAGAAAGGCAACCCAGGGTACGGAACGGCTTGTGGGAAGAGGAGGCCCTGAGATCGAAACCTTGGTATCAGAGGCCCGGGGCCAGGCCAGAGGCCTGGACTGAAGTCATGGTGAAGATGTTGCCCTGCTCCCAGATGTTGGCAAGGCCAGGGCTGCTGGTGCATAACATACCTGGAGTATATGGGATACTGGAGATAGAAACATGGTAACAGGACACTCGGGTACTGGCACATTCCACGCAGATAACAAGGAACAGGCTGACCCGTCTAAAGACGGGGGCAAAAGGGGAATATGATGGATAGAATTGTTTTGTTCGAACCAACACATACAAGGTGAGAAGCGGCACCTTGCTGCGTAGAGGGGTTGCCCCTCAATACGTCAGGAGTGATGTGTAACTTGTTTGTCACTGTGTATGAGAATACACCCCTGAGCAGATATCTTTGTGAGGCCGAGGGGGCAATGGAAAGTCCCGCCACTGACTGAGCTGCTCCATTGCCAGTGAGCACATATGTACCAGCAGCACCTTGGATATCTAATCCGGGGAGCCAGACTGTGTTCCTCTTCAACAATAAACCTGGCCAGGTGCCTTCGTATCTTACTAGAGTCTGTGGTCATGGGGGGGGTCTCCCGGGGGTCTGCTGTGCCAGCGATCTGCGCAGAGCCGGGGCAGCACACAGAGGGAACACGCACGCAGCCGACTGATACCAACATTGACCAGAGCAGAGCACCACCCCGGTAGCGTCTGACGACACGGCTCCCGTATGAGGAGAGACCAAATAGACAGGGGCTGTTCAGCTTGGAAAAGAGACGCCTCGGGGGGACAAGATCGAGGTCTATAAAACCAGGAACGGTGCAGAGAAAGTGAAGAGGGAAGTGTTATTTACCCCTTCACACAATGCAAGAACCAGGGGTCACCTGATGACATTAACAGGCTGCAGGTTTTATACCAACAAGAAGCACTTTGTCACACAACTAACCTGCGGAACTCCTTGCCAGGGGATGCTGTGAAGGCCAAAAGGATAACTGGGTTCAAACAAGAAGTTCCTGGAGGCTAGGTCCACCAATGGCTACTAGCTGAGATGGTCCGGGACGCAGCCCCATGCTCTGGGCGTCCCTAGACCTCTCTCTGCCAGCTGTGGCAGTCGGGACAGATCTCTCCAGAACTCCCCCGAAGCTCTGGTGCTGGATCTTCGGCCTGACCCAGCAGAGCAGCAATAACCACATCTTGGAGTGAGCCGTTCTCGCTGCGAACGCCAGGCTCGTAGGTCAAACTGTACACGGACGCCACTGTCCTGCCGCTCTTGGCTGGCGCACGGATGTTCTCCCCTGCGGGGATCTGTCCGAAACAGCCAGCGTCCGCTCAGTGCCGGGGATTGCAGCAAAGCGCCAGGGCCTCTGACCCGATCCCGGCAAACGGGCAGTCATGGCGCAGGGTGATACTGTAACCAGCCACCATTCGGGCCGTACCCGGGTGGGTGCCCGGAGGGCGACCTCCCAGGTACAAAACCCCAACGTCCCCAGAGCATCCGCAGTGAATGTGTTCCTGAGGAGAACAGAGTTACCCCTTCTCTGCCAGGCTGCAGGGAAGGGACACTGGCTGAACGGGGATAGGAAGAGCCTAAAGACCCCGTAGCTACGTTGGACGTATCTGAATTGGCAGGGCTCGAATTCAGCCTTGGCTCCTGCGGGAACTAGCTGAAGTCATCTGAGACCCATTAGCGATGATCTTGGAGGACTCCTGGAAAGATGGGGGAGGCCTGGAGAAGGGGAAATGTAGCACCGGTCTTTGCAAAGGGGAACACGGAGGACGCAGGGAATGACAACCCAGCGGGGAGCCCCTGGACGGGAACGGGGTGACAAGGAGCAGCCGGCGTCACAAACAAACCCTGCCAGCCCGGTGTCATTTCTGTCACTGACGGGCCGACCTGCCTGGGGATGCGGGGCAAGTGTCAAACCGGACAGATCTCTTTCTAGTCTGGCTTTTGAGGCAGGCCCGCAGGACAGTCTCAGGAGCCAGCAAGGGAAACGGGATCAGAATTCAAAGTGACTCGGACAAATTGGAGGAGGGGTTGGAAATCCACCTGGCGAAACTCAGCACAGACAAGAGCCAAGGAAAAATCACACCCGCCCCCAGGAACGGGGGGCTCCTGGCTAGAGGTGGCTGCGCTGCTGACGGGGAGCGGGGGGTCTGGGTGGGTAGCAGACTGAACACGAGCCAGCAACGCGAGGCAGGGGCTGAAAGGGCCGATCTCCCGCCGGGGCCGGGGGTATTAACGGGGGCGGGAGGTGACGGGCTCCAGAGGGCAGCGCAGGGGTCAGGTTGAGCCAGCTGTCAAGCTCTCTGAGCCCGGGGGTCACATGGGGATGCCCCCCTCCAGGTTGGGAGATCCCTGGGGGGGAGGGAATGGGTTCTAGAGGGGGGCCTCTGTGCCCCCAAAGGCTGGAGGGGGCTGGGAGCCCTGCGGGGGGAGGGGATCCCCCATAGTTGGGTGTCAGGGGGGTCTCTGTCCATCTCTCACCTCCCCCCTTTGTTCCAGGGGCTCCCCAGACTGGCTGCCCCTCCTGCGGTCACTCCCCGGGGGTGGGGCTGAGGAGGGGGCCCCCTCCAGCCCTTTGTCCCCCCGGCCCTGCCAGCCCCGGCGCCACATCGTCTTCCTGAAGACACACAAGACGGGCAGCAGCACCATCGTGAACCTGCTGCACCGGTTCGGGGAGACACGGGGCCTGCGCTTCGCCCTGCCCCCCCGCTACCAGTTTGGGTACCCCTACCCCTTCCAGGCCCGGCGGGTGAAGGGCTACAGGCCGGGGGGGCCCAGCTTCGATATCCTCTGCCACCACATGCGCTTCGACCTGCCCGAGGTGAGACGGAGGAGCCCAGGGGAGGGGCTCGGGGGGCTAGGGGCTATGCATTTGGGGAGATTACGGGAGAGGGGACTCAGGGGAGCTGGGGTCTTGCATTTGGGAGGAGAATGGGGGAGGGAGCTTGGGGACCAGGGGGCGTGCATTTGGGGGGAGCACGGGAGGTGGTTCGGGGGTCTGGGAGTGTGGGGGGAGGGGACTCAGGGAGTGTGCATTTGGGGGGAGCACAGGGGAGGGGACTCAGGGGGCTGGGGTCTTGCATTTGGGGGGAGAATGGGGGAGGGAACTTGGGGGCGTGTATTTGGGGGAGCACAGGGGAGGGAGGTTGGGGGGACCAGGGAGCGTGCATTCGGGGGGGCGCACATGGAGGGGGTCTGGGGGGGCTGGAAGAAGACAGCATGGGGGACTCTGGAGGGAGCTGTGAGGAGGTATGGGGGAGAGCCTGGGGGGCTCTGAGGGGGAACACGGGGGGTTCCAGGAGGAAGGATTTGAGGGTTCTCCTCCCCCCGCCCCACTCTCCCCCCTGCTCCTCTCCCCCAGGTGCAGAAAGTGATGCCCCCCGACAGCTTCTACTTCTCCATTGTGCGGGACCCGGGGTCGCTGGCCGAATCCGCCTTCTCCTACTACCGGGGGGTGGCGCCGGCTTTCCGCCGGGTGGGCTCGCTGGCCCAGTTTCTGGCGGCGCCCGAGCGGTTCTACGACCCGGCCGAGCGGGGCAACCACTATGCCCGCAACCTGCTGTGGTTCGACTTCGGGCTGGCGCCGCCGGCCACGCCGGGCCCCGAGGCTATGCGGGCGGTACTGGCCTGGCTGGACCGGACCTTCCCGCTGGTGCTGCTGATGGAGCACTTTGACGAGTCGCTGGTGCTGCTGCGGGAGGCGCTGTGCTGGGCGGAGGAGGACGTGGACGCCTTCCGGCACAACGGGCGCAACCCCCGGGCCGTGCGGCCGCTGGACCCCGCCCAGGCCGCCCGGCTGCGGGCCTGGAACGCCCTGGACTGGCAGCTCTACACCCACTTCAACCGCAGCTTCTGGCGCCGTGTAGAGGCCTTCGGGCCGGCCCGGCTGCGGGCCGAGGTGTCCCGGCTGCGGGAGCGGCGCCGGGCGCTGGCCGAGCACTGCCTGCAGGGCGGGGGCCCCATGGAGGCGGCCGGCATCCCAGACAAGCAGATCCGCCCCTTCCAGTTCGGCCAGGCGCAGATCCTGGGCTACGCGCTGCGGCCGGGGCTGGGGCCCGCCGACCAGGAGCTCTGCACCCGCATGGTCACCCCCGAGCTGCAGTACAAGGACAGGCTGGACGCCCGACAGTTTGGGGCCAACGACTCGGAGGGCGCGGCCGGGAGGGGGGGCAGGTAGCCGGGGGCCGCCTCTCCCCACCCCCCGCCCACGGTACGGACCCCCTGGACCAGAGAGATGGGGGGTGGGGGGATGTGGTACATACCCTCATGGGGACCCCACAGATCTGACCCCCCGGCACAGACACGGGTAGATAGGGGGCACAGCCCCCCGGCACAGACATGGGGAGCAATGGGGCACAAAACTGTTGTATACACTAGGCCCGGTACTAACAAACTTCAACAGGACTTTATTTTTATGGTGGAAACCTCTTTACCAAGCTGCTGCTGCTGCACCCTCTGTAACTCTCCCAGCCTCCTCAACTCCTCCCGCTCCTTCCTGTTTCCTGTCCTTGCCGACTCCCAACAGTAGGGTTACCATACGTCCTCTTTTTCCCGGACATGTCCGGCTTTTCGGCACTCAAACCCCCGTCCGGGGGGAATTGCCGAAAAGCCGAACATGTCCGGGAAAATGGCGGCTCTGCTCCTCCCCGACTCTTCGGCTCTGTTTAAGAGCCGGGCTGCCCGAGCGCTACCGGCTTTGGGCAGCCCCCGTGCCTCCGGACCCTGCGCCGCCGGAGCCCGGGAGGGGAAGTGCCCGGCCAGGGACGCAGGGTCCGGAGGCAAGGGGGCTGCCCGAAGCCCGAGCGCTACCGGCTTCACGGTTTGCTGGGCAGCCTCCAGACCCTGCGCCCCTGGCTGGGTGCTTCCCCTCCCGGGCTCCAGCTGCGCTGGGGAAGCGCCGGCCGGGGGCGCAGGGTCTGGGGGCTGCCCGGCAAACCCTGAAGCCGGTAGCACTGGGGCAGCCCTTTCCCCCTGGCTGGGAGTGGGAGGGAGGAGGGGCGGAGTTAGGGTGGGGAAGGGGCGGAGTTGGGGCGGGGCTAGGGGCGGGGAAATGGGCGGGGCCAGGGCCCGTGGAGGGTCCTCTTTTTTTATTTATGAGATATGGTAACCCTACCCAACAGCCAGTGCTCCCAGTTCTCATAATTACAGCAGTATCTAAACACCACATTCCCTCCTCTCTTAAGAAATTCTCCCACTTAAAATAAACGTTGTTCTGACCACAGGAACAAATAGGAAACAAAACACTATACTATTGGCAGAAATATTATACTGGAAACACTGGAGTAGCGTTACCATATTCAAACATTTAAAAAAGAGGACACTCCACGGGGCCCTGGTCCCGCCCCCGGCTCCACACCTTCCCCGCCCCCATTCCAACCCCTTCCCCAAAGTCCCTGCCCCAACTCTGCCCGCTCCTCTGACACCCCACATTCCCCCTCCTCCCTCCCGCTCTGATCTTGGTTGGGGGTTGCTAAGTGCTTCCCTGCTCCCCCCTCGCCCTGCAGCCTCTGTGCCCCCTGCTCCCCACTCGCCCTGCAGCCCCTGCGCCCCCTGCCCCCGCAGCCTCTATGTCCCTGCCTGCCCTGCTCCTCCTCGCCCTGCAGCCTCTGCGCCCCCCCGCCTGCCCCGCTCCCCCAGCAGCCTCTGCCTGGCGGGGGCTTCAGACGCTCAGCAGCGACTGGGGCAGCGCGGGTCCCTGCAGCCCCGGCACACGCCGCACTCCCTGCCCCGCGCCACAGCCTCCTTCCTGCCGCGTGGGGTGACGGGGCCGCAGGAAGGGTCCCCCAGTGGCCGGGGAGTCTCCGCCCGCGCGGGAAGCCCGAGCTGCTGGCTGGGCCCAGCCTCCCCATGGTCCTGCGGGCTCGGCTGGGGCGCGCGGTCCGCCAGGCCTCCGGGGGCAGCAGACGCCCCTCCGCCACCTTCTGCGGCTGCGCCCCCCCTTCCCCCGCCCGAGCTCGCTACAATGTAGCCGGGCGGCTGCGCTGCGGACCCGGCAGGTCGTGCTGGGGCCGGGCGGACCCTGGCTTATGCTGCCTCCCTATTTCCCCAGACATGTCCGGCTTTTTGGCAGTTCCCCCCGGACGGGGCTTTGAGTACTAAAAAGCCAGACATGTCCGGGGAAAACTGGACGTATGGTAACCCTACACTGTAGGTACCCACATAACATAGTCTCTAGTCCAGGCAGGTAGTCATCTGGGTCTGACAGGCCGTCTCTCAAGCCCTGGTTCCAGTGCAATGTCTTGTTGTGTTGGTTCGACGGTGAAGTCATCCAATGCAGACTGGGTGTTGGCATAATCTCCTCTTGGTGCATAGGCAGGTGCAAGATAAGAAGCATTCCATACCCGCCCATCAGAAAGTCGATAGGTGTAAGGTCCCTTCTTCTCTTATGATTTTAAGAGGAGCTGTGAATGTATGGTCCCCTTTGCGTAAAATTCCAGGTTTTCGTATTCTAACGAAGGAACCGCACTCAAACTTTGGTTCCTTAGCACCCCGCCGTTTGTCTGTGAAAGCCTTAGACTTTGCTTGGTTCTGCTCAACTGTTTTTCTCAATGAGTTGGTCTCTAATCATCTCATCTGCCATATTCCCAAAGTCACAAGTTACAATTGGACTCCTCAGGGAAGCCATATACTGCATTCTAGTCTCCCCTGGTTTCTGCTCACGCTGGCGAAATCTGTAGCGATTAGCTACTACATTCACTTTTGGCCCAAAAAAGTTCTTTAATGCAGTGAGTGCAGTCTCATATTTATCATCTGCAAGGGGAAAAGTGTAAAATATACACTGCCCTTCTGCTCCAAGGCAGTGGATTAGCAGAGCACGCTTTCTTACTTCAGAAATCTCTGTAGCACTGATTGCAAGCAGATAAGTCTCAAACATACGGATCCAGGCAGTAAAAGCAATTGGCGGCTCACCTGGGCTTTGCAGAAAGGGTGCAGGTGGGTTCAGAGGCAGAAGAGCGATCCTCGTCGCCAAAATGTTGTGTCACCCAGGCAAGGTACTAACAAACTTCAACAGGACTGCTACTGCTGCACCCTCTGTAACTCTCCCAGCCTCCTCAACTCCTCCCCGCTCCTTCCTGTTTCCTGTCCTTGCCGACTCCCAACAGCCCGTGCTCCCAGTTCTCATCATTACAGCAGCATCTAAACACCACAACCCCCCCTGGGATGCCCCCAAATCCTGGCTCCTGGGATGGACAGACAGGGCTGGGACAATGGGTAAACCCTGCACACTTCCAGCTGTGTGGGGCGGCTGCCGCAGCCCCCCTTGCTCCAGCCCCGATGTCTCCGGGCTCCACCTGGACAATATTTATTGGTCGGTTATCACAGGCCTGTAGCTGGGCAGTGAGTGCCTGGTGAGGTCTATACGGGGGTGGGGGGGATACTCGGTACCTCTCTTCTCCCCCCCCCCGTCACAGCAGGGTCGTTACATTCCCGGCTCAACGGGTCCCGCTTTCGTTGGTTTGTTTCCTTTTTATAAAATAATTAAATCAGGAAACTGGTCTGGAGATTATAAATCGCCAATAAAGCCTTAAAACGCGGGGCGGGGTGGGGGCAGAGAGGGGGTGGGGGCGAGAGGGGGCAGGGTGGGGACAGAAAGGGGGCGGGGGTGGGGTGGGGGCAGAGAGGGGGCGGGGTGGGGGCAGAAGAGGGGCTCTGGGGGGCTGGAGGAGGGGGATGTATAGAAGAGGGGGCTGGGAGGGGGGAGACCCCCCCACGCCCCAGCCCCTCCCCCAGTCTGGCAGCACAAGCCCCGCCCCCACCCAGTTGGGGGGTTACAGGTAGGGTTACCATACGTCCGGATTTTCCTGGACATGTCCGGCTTTTTGGGCTCCAAATCCCCGTCCGGGGGGAAATCCCAAAAAGCCGGACATGTCCGGGAAAATCGGGACCGGTGGGGCTGGGCCGGGGGCGCCGAGCGGGCTGGGGGTGCTCGGCCGGGGGCCCAGGGGCCGGCAGTACTGGGCGGGCCGGGGGTGCTTGGGCCCGGGGGTGCTTGGCCAGGGGCCCGGGGGCCAGGCTGGGGACCGGCAGTGCTGGGCGGGCCAGGGGTGCTCGGCCGGGGGGCCGGGGCCCCGGCAGTGCTGGGCAGGCCGGGGGTGGTCGGGCCCGGGGGTGGTCGGGGCCGGGGCCGGCACCCCAGGGCCCGAGCCGACCCAGGCTGGAGAGGCCGGGGGGGCCAGACTGGGCCGCGCCTCCTCCCCCCCACACGCCCCTTACCTGCTTCAGGCGAATCAAATGTTCGCGGGAAGCAGGGGAGGGGGCGGAGTGGGGGCGGGGACTTTGGGGAAGGGGCGGAGTTGGGGCGGGGGCAGGGGGCGGGGCCCGTGGAGTCTCCTCCTTTTGGAGGCTCAAAAGATGGTAACCCTAGTTACAGGAGCAAGGTTGGGACCCGGACAAGTCAATCATCCGAGGCAATCCAGGAAGTCCCGCCCCCGGAGGGCGTGCCAGAGCTGGGGAGTGGCCTCCAGGCCTGTCTATCATGCCTGGGCGTGGCCCCGGCATACCAGGAAGTCCCGCCTCCTCAGAGCCTTCCGGGGTGTGGGCAGCGGCTCCATCCGTCACGTACGACAGGCGAATCCTGGAACTGCCGCCTCGTTCTAGCGCCGGGATTGGTCACTGGCTCTGTCCATTATCCGCCAGTGCCCCTGGGGCGGGGCCTCCCCCAGCCAGTGACGGGTGGGTTCGAGGGGGAGGGGCCGTTTCCCCCACGCGCTCTCCGATCGATGTGCTCGGCGCTCGGCTGCGCGCCCTGACCCCCCCCCTTCGCCCCCCGCGGCTCTGGCTCCGCCCCCTCCGCGCCCGGCCCCGGCTGCAGCGCCCGGCCCGGGACCCCCCCGAGAGCGGGACCCGCCCGGCCCAGCGCCCCCCGGGTCCTAGCGCCGCCCCGGCCCCAGCGCCCCACCCGGATCCACCAATCCCCCCCCCGGGTCCTAGCGCCCCCCCCGGCCCCAGCGCCCCCCGGGTCCTAGCGCCGCCCCGGTCCCAGCGCCCCCCGGGTCCTAGCGCCGCCCCGGTCCCAGCGCCCCCCGGGTCCACCAATCCCCCCCGGCCCCAGCGCCCCCCGGGTCCTAGCGCCCCCCGGGTCCACCAATTCCCCCCCCCGGCCCCAGCGCCCCCCGGGTCCTAGCGCCGCCCCGGCCCCAGCGCCCCCCGGGTCCACCAATCCCCCCTCGGCCCCAGCGCCCCCCGGGTCCTAGCGCCGCCCCGGCCCCAGCGCCCCACCCGGCCCCAGCGCCCCCCGGGTCCACCAATCCCCCCCCGGGTCCTAGCGCCCCCCCCGGCCCCAGCGCCCCCCGGGTCCTAGCGCCGCCCCGGTCCCAGCGCCCCCCGGGTCCACCAATCCCCCCCGGCCCCAGCGCCCCCCGGGTCCTAGCGCCCCCCGGGTCCACCAATTCCCCCCCCCGGCCCCAGCGCCCCCCGGGTCCTAGCGCCGCCCCGGCCCCAGCGCCCCCCGGGTCCACCAATCCCCCCTCGGCCCCAGCGCCCCCCGGGTCCTAGCGCCGCCCCGGCCCCAGCGCCCCACCCGGCCCCAGCGCCCCCCGGGTCCACCAATCCCCCCCCGGGTCCTAGCGCCCCCCCCCGGCCCCAGCGCCCGCCGGGTCCACCAATTCCCCCCCCCCCCGGGTCCTAGCTCCCCCCCTGGGTCCCCTACTGCCCCAGCTCCTGGAATCCCATCCCCAGTGCCTCCCCTCGCCCTGCCCCACACCCCTTTCACCCCCCACATCCCAAGCCCCCGGGATCCCAGGCTAGTCCCTGCAGGGCCCTGATCCCCTCAGCCCAGCCCCCCGGATCCCTCCAGCCCCCCCCCACTCCCTCGGGGTCTCCCCCAGCCCCAATCCTCCCCACCTAGCCCCCCAGTGCCCCAGCCCCCCCAATTCCCTGGCCCCCCCGATCCTCCCCCCAGACCCCCCAATTCCCCAGCCCCTGCCATGGAGGCGCAGTGCGATTACTTCATGTACTTCCCGGCCGTGCCCTTCCCGGCCCGGGAGCTGCTGCGGGGGGAGTCGGGCCGGTACCGGGCCCTGCCCCGGCGCAACCACCTCTACCTGGGCGAGACCGTCCGCTTCCTGCTGGTGCTGCGGGGCCGGCCTGGGCCGGGGGGTGCCCGCACCCCCTGGGGGGAACTGGGCTCCTCCCTGGCCGCCCTGGCCAGCGTCAGCCCCGGGGGGGTTGACCCAGGGGGTGAGGGGGATGGGGAACCCCCTGAGGAGCCGGGCGGGGACGGGGATGCACCCCCTCCGCCTCCCGGCTCCTTCCGGGACTGCCGGCCCCTGCTGACCCACGGCCAGGGACCCCTGGGGCGACCAGCCGCCGGGGTGAGAGGGGGGGCGTGGGGCGCTGGGTGGGTGGGGGCTGTGTGTGAGGGAAACCTGGGGGGGGAGGGCGGTGGGTCAGGAGCAAGGGGCACTTGTGGTGGGGGGCTCTGTTATGTGGGGTGGAGCGAGGGGAGCCCGGGAATTCTGGGGCAGTAGCAAGGGGCGGGTACTGGGTGCTGCGGGTGAGGAGTGAGGATCAATGGGGTGTGTGTGGGGCAGGGGAGCTGTGGGGCGGGAGTGAGGGGCACCTGGGGGGACACAGGGGGCTGTGGGTTGGGGGTCACTGTGGGACTGATGGCTCCCTCCAATCCCCCCAGATACCTGTAGAGGAGCCGATTGTCTCCACGGACGAGGTTATTTTCCCACTGACGATTTCCCTGGACAACCTGCCCCCCGGGACCGTCAAGGCCAAGGTGAGTGAGAGGGGCCGGGGCCCTGTGGGACAAGGGCCGTGGGGGGGGACCAGTGGTGAGGATGGGGGGGCGGGAGTGGGGCCAGCCCCCCAGCGCTGACACCCCCCCCCCGCAGATCGTGGTGACGGTGTGGAAGCGGGAGCAGGAAGCGCCGGAGGTACGGGAACGGGGGTACCTGAGCCTGCTGCAGAACCGGGCGCCGGCCCAGCTCTTCCGCGAGGAGCAGGGGGCCTTCAAAGCCCAAGGTAGGTGCAGCCCCCGCCCCACGGCCCTGCCCCATGGCGCCTCTCAGTCCTGACCCGCAGCCTCTGCCCCACGGCACCCCTCTGTCCTGACCCGCAGCCTCTGCCCCCAGCCCTGACTGACAGCCCCTGCCCCACGGTCACTCCCGACCCTCCACCCCGACCTTTGCCCCCAGTGACTGCTCTGACCTCTGCCCTTTGCTCCCGCAGTGAGCACCATGCTGACCGTGCTGCCCCCTCCAGGGCTGAAATGCCGCCAGCTGAACGTCTCCGGGAAATACCTCACCGTGCTCAAGGGTAACTGGGGAGCCGGGCTAGGGAGGGGTAGCAGGGCTGGAGGGGGTGCTGGAGCCGTGGGGGAAGGGATAGCAGGATGGGGGGCCAGGGGCTTTTGGGGGTGCTGGAGCCATGGGGGGAGGGGTAGCAGTGCCGGGGTGAGGGCCCTGGAGCCGTGGGGGGAGGGGCAGTGAGGGGTGCTGGAGCCCAGGGTGGAGGGGTGGCAGGATGGCAGGGGCCCTAGACCCATGTGGGGGGGGGAGGGCTGAGTGTGGGGCGCCCCATCTCTGACCCACCCGCCCGCCTCCCCAGTGCTGAACGGCTGCTCCCAGGAGGAAATCTCCCTGTGGGATGTCCGCATCCTGCCCAACTTCAATGCTAGCTACCTGCCCATGCTGCCCGATGGCTCCGTGCTGCTGGTCGACGACGTCTGGTGAGCTGTGGGGGGAAGGGTCCGGGGTAGGGGGCTCGGTGTGCGTGGGTGCCGTGGGAAGGTGCAGGGGGGTCTCTGTGGGGCAGGCTGTGGGGCTGATACTCTCTCTCCCTCCGCCTCCCCCCCAGCCATCACTCGGGCGAGGTGCCCGTCGGCGCCTTCTGCCGCGTGGCCGGTGCCGGCTCTGGCTGCCCCTGCGCCCTGAGCGCCCTAGAGGAGCAGAACTTCCTCTTCCAGCTGCAGGCCCCCGAGCGGCCCCAGGAGGACACCAAGGAGGTGGGTGCAGGGGGTGGGGGGTGGGGACAGGGCTGTGAGGGGGCAGGGCCATGAGGCAGGGAGAGGAGTTAGGGCCATGAGGGGGTGGGGCTACAGGGCAGAAGGAGGGGAAAGGGCAATGGAGGCGGGTCCAGCAGGTGGAGGGGATAGGACTGGGGGCAGGGCCATGGGGCTGTCACTCACTCCCCCCCTGCTCCCCCAGGGTCTGGAGGTCCCCCTGGTGGCTGTGGTTCAGTGGTCGACACCCAAACTCCCCTTCACCAGCAGCATCTACACCCACTACAGGTGAGAGACACCCCCCCCCAAACTCTAATGGCTCTGGGCTCCCCCCCACCCTGGGCTCCTCCCACTCCGATGCCCTCCTGGCCCTGGGCTCCCCTCCACCCTGGGCAATTACAGGCCAGTAAGCCTGACTTCAGTACCGGCAAACTGGTTGAAACTATAATAAAGAACAATATTGTCAGACACAGAGATGAACATAATTTGTTGGGGAAGAGTCAACATGGTTTTAGTAAAGGGAAATCATGCCTCACCAATCTACTAGAATTCTTTGAGGTGGTCAACAAGCATGTGGCCAAGGGGGATCCAGTGGATATAGTGTACTAAGATATTCAGAAAGCCTTTGACGAGGTCCATCACCAAAGGCTCTTAAGCAAAGTCAGCTGTCATGGGATAAGAGGTCCTCTCATGGATTGGTAACTGGTTAAAAGATAGGAAACAAAGCATAGGAATAAATGGTCAGTTTTGAGAATGGAGAGAGGTAAATCGTGGTGTCCCCCAGGGGTCTGTACTGGGCCCAGTCCTATTCAACTTATTCATAAACAATCTGGAAAAAGGGGTAAACAGTGAGGTGGCAAAATTGGCAGATGATACAAAACTATTCAAGATAGTTCAGTCCCAGGCAGACTGCGAAGAGCTACAAAAGGATCTCTCAAAACTGGGTGTCTGGGCAACAAAATGGCAGATGAAATTCAGTGTTGATAAATGAAAGTATTGCACATTGGAAAACATAATCCCAACTATAACATATAAAATGATGGGGTCTAAATTAGCTGTTACCACTCAAGAAAGATCTTGGAGTCACTGTGGAGAGTTCTCTGAAAACATCCACTCAATGTGCAGCAGCAACCAAAAAAGCGAACAGGATGTTGGGAATCATTAAGAAAGGGATAGAGAATAGGACAGAAAATATCATGTTGCCTCTCTATAAATCCATGGGATGCCCCCTATCTTGAATACTGCGTGCAGATGTGGTCGCCCCATTGGAAAAAAGATCTATTGGAATTGGAAAAGGTTCAGAAAAGGGCAACAAAAATGATGAGGGGTCTGGAACGGCTTCCGTATGAGGAAAGATTAATCAGACTGGAACTTTTCAGCTTGGAAAAGAGACAACTAAAGGGGGATAGGATAGAGGTCTATAAAATCATGACGGGTGTGGAGAAAGTAAATAAGGAAGTGTTATTTATTCCTTCTCATAACACAAGAACTAGGGGCCACCAAATGAAATTAATAGGCAGCGGGTTTAAAACAAACAAAAGGAAGTATTTCTTCACACAGTGCACAGTCAGTCTGTGGAACTCCTCGCCGGAGGATGTTGTGAAGGCCAAGACTACAATGGTTCAAAGAAGAACTAGATAAGTTCATGGAGGATAGGTCCATCAATGGCTATTAGCAGGATGGGCAGGAATGGTGTCCCTGGCCTCTGTTTGCCAGAAGCTGAGAATGGGTGACAGGGGATGGGTCACTTGATGATTCCCTGTTCTGTTCACTCCCTCGGGGGCACCTGGCATTGGCCATTGTCGGCAGACGGGATACTGGGCTAGATGGACCTTTGGTCTAACCCAGTCTGGACGTTTTTATGTTCTGTTCCCCCAGCTCTGATGCCCCCCACAAGCTCAGACCCTCCTGCCTCCAGCTCAGGGGCTCCAAGGGAGCAGTCCCCCACCCCCCATGGCCCCTCCCGGCTGCCCAGGATCCTGGTGCCCATGGCGGGGCGGGGCGGTCCCAGTGCCTGTGGGGGGGCGGTCCCAGTGCCCGTGCTGACTCTCGCTGCCCCTGCAGGCTGCCCAGCATCCGGCTGGACCGGCCGCGGTTCGTGATGACGGCTGCCTGCGAGTCGCCCGTACCCCTGCGCCGACGCTTCACCGTCACCTACACCCTGCTCAACAACCTGCAGGACTTCTTGGCCGTGCGGCTGGTCTGGACCCCGGAGAGCGCCACGGCGGGTGGGCGGGACTGCAGGGGCCTGGTGTTGTAGTGTGGGCGAGGCCACAGCTGGTGGGCCTGGGGGGTGGCGGGATGGAGCTGTGGGGACCATGAACAGGCTGGGGTGGCCTGGGGTTGGGGGTTCGGTGGCGAGCTGGGAGTGTTCGCTGGGGGTCTGGGAGCACTGGGAGGAGTCGGGTGGGGCTGGGACGGTTTGGCGGAGGACTGGGAGGGGTCGTGTGGGGCTGGGAGGGTTTGGTGGGGGGCTGGGAACACTGGGAGGGGTTGGGTGGGGGGCCGGCGATGGGCAGGGGGGCTGGCATTGTGGGGGCGTCTGCAGGAGGCTCCAGGCGGCTCTGACTCCCCCCGCCCCCAGGGAAGAAGCTGTCCAGCGAGGAGCGACGGGCCACGCAGGCAACACTGGACTCGATCGTCTGCCACACGCCCCTCAACAGCCTGGGGTACTCCCGCAAGGGCAGTGCCCTGACCATCCGTGTCGCCTTCCAGGCCCTGCGCACCGGCCTCTTCGAGGTACCCTCTAGGAGCCTGCGGGCCAGGACGCCTGGGTTCTCTCCCCGGCTCTGGGAGGGGAGTGGGGCCTGGTGGGTTAGAGCAGGGGGGGCTGGGAGTCAGGACTCCTGGGTTCTCTCCCCGGCTCTGGGAGGGGAGTGGGGGTTGGTGGGTTTGAGCAGGGGGGGCTGGGAGCCAGGACTCCTGGGTTCTCTCCCCGGCTCTGGGAGGGGAGTGGGGGTTGGTGGGTTAGAGCAGGGGAGGCTGGGAGTCAGGACTCCTGGGTTCTCTCCCCGGCTCTGGGAGGGGAGTGGGGGTTGGTGGGTTAGAGCAGGGGAGGCTGGGAGTCAGGACTCCTGGGTTCTCTCCCCGGCTCTGGGAGGGGAGTGGGGGTTGGTGGGTTTGAGCAGGGGGCACTGGGAGCCACGACTCCTGGGTTCTCTCCCCGGCTCTGGGAGGGGAGTGAGGGCTGGTGGGTTTGAGCAGGGGGGAGCCAGGACTCCTGGGTTCTCTCAGGGCGGGTGCAGGGAGGGGCAGTTCCCCTACTATTCTCTCTCCTCCCCCCAGCTCTCCCAGCACATGAAGCTGAAGCTGCAGTTCACGGCCAGTGTCTCGAACCCGCCCCCTGACGCCCGACCCATCTCGCGCAGGAGCAGCCCCGGCAGCCCGGCCGTGCGGGACCTGGTCGAGCGGCACCAGGCAGGGCTGGGCCGGTCCCAGTCCTTCTCCCACCAGCAGCCATCCCGCAGCCACCTCATGAGGTACGCAGGGGGCTGGCCAGGGGAATGCGGGAGGCTTCAGTCCCATGGGAGAGCTCCACTCAGAAGTGCTGGAGTATTTAAGGGAGGGGAGGAGCCTGGCAAGTGGGTGGAGCCTGGGGGAGGCAGGGCTCTAACATTGGGCCCCTCCCTATCATTCACCTGTCTGCACTAGGGTGGCCAATCAGGTGAGGGCATCCGTGCTCTCCCTCCTTCCCCCCCACACCCCCAGTGTGAGTCAGGACTCCTGGGTCCCTCTCCTGGTTGTGGGAGGGGAATGGATTGAAAAGGGGGTAGGGGGGGAGCTGTCCGAGTGGGAGGGTGGAATCGGAGCCACACCCCACACACTGACGCCTGGTGCCCCTCCCCCCCGACAGGTCAGGCAGCGTCATGGAGCGCCGCGCCATCACCCCACCTGTGGGCTCCCCTGTGGGCCGCCCCCTCTACCTGCCCCCCGAGAAGAGCGTCCTGTCGCTGGACAAGATCGCCAAGCGGGAGTGCAAGGTGCTGGTGGTGGAGCCCATCAAGTGAAGAGGTCAACACCCCCCCCCCCCCCCCCGATCCTGGGCCATGGGACAAGCCCCCCCATCGCCCAGCCCGGCTGCTGCTGCTGCTTCTCTCCGGAGCTCATGTTGCTGGAGGCCTGGGACCATGGGGCATGGGGGGAGGCTGGCATGTGCCAAGGGGGAGGGAGGGAACCCCAGACTCAGGGGCACAGTGTGTGGGGGGCTGCAGGCCAGTATGGGGAGGGGTGTGAGAACTGCATTCTGGGTCAGTGCTGGGGGGATGGGAGGGGGGAGCTGGGGCTGCTGGGGGGGGGGGGGTTGGTTGCCATTTTCAGGGTGATCCTGCTGCTGTTTCCCTGCTGTTGGTTAAGGGGGTGCCGGGGGGGGACCCCTGGCTATGGGTGGGGGGTGGGTGAACAAGTCTCATTACTGGTTCCCAGTCGCTGTTTACAAAACCGTTTGCTTCCTGCATTGCCTTTTTAGTTTGGAGGCCCCGCAAACTCTCCCTGAGCTGGGGGGCAGGGACCCATGGTACTGCTTGGTTCTTGCTAGGCTGGAGTGAACGCCTTCCTTCCCATCAGCCCCTGGGGCAGCATCCCCCTCAGAGCCAGGCTCCCATCAGCCCCTGGGGCCGTGCCCATCACCCAACCAGCTTCCCCTCAGCCCCTGGGGCCGTACCCACCACCCAACCAGCTTCCCCTCAGCCCCTGGGGCCGTGCCCACCACCCAACCAGACTCCCATCAGCACCTGGGGCAGCGTCCCCCTCAGAGCCAGGCTCCCATCAGCCCTGGGGCAGCATCCCCCTCAGAGCCAGGCTCCCATCAACCCCTGGGGCAGCATCCCCCTCAGAGCCAGGCTCCCATCAGCCCCTGGGGACATGCCCATCACCCAACCAGACTCCCATCAGCCCCTGGGGCAGCCCTCTCCCCCCCGCTCTCTAGCTGAGCTTTGCCAGCCCCTGTCCCGGCCGAGGAAAGGAAGGCGCCTGGCCCAGCCCTGAGCCACCCCATGGAAGGTCCCAGCCCCACATGCCTCGCTGGAGATGCATTCCCCGTCCCCTGCTGCTGGGGGGGGGGGGGGGCAACCCAGGCTAGGCCCCCCCCACTCCAGGGACTCACCGGACCAGGGGCCCCCACTGCACTTTATTTACATTTTTTTTGTTATTTATTTGTCTCTGAACTGGCCACAATTTGGATCTGTGAATAAACCTCATGGGATGGAACCAGCTTGGCTTTGCCGTGTGTCAGGGGAGTACAACACCAGCCACTGCGCCGACCCCCCAACAGAGATCAGGAGAGCGCCAGGCGCTGCACCCCTAGCAGCGGCAGGGGGCCAGGCCCCCTGGGGCCACAGCCAGCCAAGGGCCAAACCAGAGCAGTGGCTGAGTGGCAGCTGCGGGCTCGGGGCCTGCCCTGGCTCCTAGCCCCAGATAGCACCACAGACACGTAGAGTTAGGGAGAGACTGGGGAGTCAGCTGGGACCGGTGCTGCCGGAGCCTGAGCCGCTCGCTCTGAGAGCAGGGAGCTGGCCCCTGTGGGAACGGCGCTGCCGGAGCCAGTCGCTCCGAGAGCAGGGAGCCGGTCCCCGTAGGAACGGCGCTGCCGGCGCCAGTCGCTCCGAGAGCAGGGAGCCGGCCCCCATAGGAATGGCGCTGCCGGCGCCAGTCGCTCCGAGAGCAGGGAGCCGGCCCCCATAGGAACGGCGCTGCCGGCGCCAGTCGGGAGCCTGAGCCAGTCGCTCCGAGAGCAGGGAGCCGGCCCCCATAGGAACGGCGCTGCCGGAGCCAGTCGGGAGCCTGAGCCAGTCGCTCCGAGAGCAGGGAGGCGGCCCCCGTAGGAACAGCGCTGCCAGAGCCAGTCGCTCCGAGAGCAGGGAGCCGGCCCCCGTAGGAACGGTGCTCCCGGCGCCAGTCACTCCGAGAGCAGGGAGCCGGGCCCCGTAGGAACGGCGCTGCCGGCGCCAGTCGGGAGCCTGAGCCACTCGCTCCAAGAGCAGGGAGCCGGCCCCCGTAGGAACAGCGCTGCCGGAGCCAGTCGCTCAGAGAGCAGGGAGCCGTCCCCCGTGGGAACGGCGCTGCCAGAGCCAGTTGCTCAGAGAGCACGAGGCCGGCCCCTGTGGGAACGGCGCTGCCTGAGCCCGTCGCTCAGAGAGCAGGAGGCCGGCCCCTGTGGGAACGGCGCTGCCGGCGCCAGTCGGGAGCCTGAGCCACTCGCTCCGAGAGCAGGGAGCCAGCCCCTGTAGGAACGGCGCTGCCAGAACCAGTCGCTCCGAGAGCAGGAGGCCGGCCCCTGTGGGAACGGCGCTGCCGGAACCAGTCGCTCCGAGAGCAGGGAGCCAGCCCCTGTGGGAACGGCACTGCCGGAACCAGTCGCTCCGAGAGCAGGAGGCCGGCCCCTGTAGGAACGGCACTGCCGGTGCCAGTCGCTCCGAGAGCAGGGAGCCAGCCCCTGTAGGAACGGCGCTGCAGGAACCAGTCGCTCCGAGAGCAGGAGGCCGGCCCCTGTGGGAACGGCACTGCCGGTGCCAGTCGCTCCGAGAGCAGGAGGCCGGCCCCTGTGGGAACGGCGCTGCCGGAACCAGTCGCTCCGAGAGCAGGGAGCCAGCCCCTGTGGGAACGGCGCTGCCGGAACCAGTCGCTCCGAGAGCAGGAGGCCGGCCCCTGTAGGAACGGCACTGCCGGTGCCAGTCGCTCCGAGAGCAGGGAGCCAGCCCCTGTAGGAACGGCGCTGCCGGAACCAGTCGCTCCGAGAGCAGGAGGCCGGCCCCTGTGGGAACGGCGCTGCCGGAACCAGTCGCTCCGAGAGCAGGAGGCCGGCCCCTGTGGGAACGGCGCTGCCGGAGCTGCCACCCGCGTGGGAATGACCCTGCGCCACTAGCTGCATGTGCAGGGAGCCTGAGCCATCCCTGCGTGCTGGGGGGGAGCTGCCCCCCCGTGACCCACACAAGCTGTTGCTGCAGAGGGCAAGGGGTGTAGTGGTGACACAGGGCACATCAAGGGCTCCCCTGGAGCATGGGGGGGTAGGGTCCCCACAGCCTCCCCCCTGCCCCCAAGGAAGGAAACCCCCCCAGACCAGCAAGGAAAGACTTTATTCTCTGAACAGTTACAGTGAGGCCAATTTCCCCTCACCCCAAATCTCCAGGAAGCCTCACAGATGCCGCTGCAGTCTCCCCTCCTGTCCCCGCAGGGTGGGGGGGTTTGCAGGGGAATCTCTGGTGCCCTCCTGCCCCAGCAGGGGGCCCTGGTGAAGTGGGGGGACCCCCACCCCACTAGGCCAGGCGGGTGCAGAGGCTTCATTCAGGCAGCCAAGGGGGGCAGGTGCTGCTGCCAGGGGAAAGCTGGGCGGGTCCCCAACCAGCCCCTGTGACACCCCCACAGGTCAAGCCAGGGCACCTCAGGAACTCAAGGGGAGCCCTCCCCCCATTTCAGCCAGCCGCCCCTGCGGCTCAGACGGCGACCGGCTCCCGCACGTGGTTCTGTCGCTTCACCACGAAGATCTTCTGGCCAGAGACGGTCACCAGGAAGGTGTGTTCCCCGAACACCACTGGGGGGAGAGAGTTTGGCATGAGACCACCCCACTGCCAGGGGGCGGGGGGGGGGGGGGGGGAGAGAAGAGAAGAGAGCCAGGGCTGGCCACCCTCGCTACCCCAGAGGCTCATGGGAGATCGAACAGAGACCCCTCTTTCCCCACAGGGGTTGATGGGAGTCGGACAGGGGAGCGTGGCCCCAGGGGAAGTTTCTGTATTGGATCAATCTTGGGGTGGGGGTGGGGGAAGAGACCCCTTGGGGTCGCAGAGGCTGTTCTGGAGCAGGGGGCGTATCACTGCTCCTGGCACGTCACTGACAGGGAGCTGGGAACAGGGGAGAAGGCCTGGGGCTATAGCACCAGCCCACGCCCCCCTGCCATGCCAGCACCTCCGCCCCCTGCCCAGCAAGAGTAATTCCCTCCCAAGCATGTGGGCTCACCTGAGAGGCGTTTGAAGGGGGGGTCGGGACCACGCTGGAGCCGGAAGCTGCAGGCCGTGGCCACCAGCTCCGAGATCACCCCAGCCGTGTGCTCGGCGTTCTCCAGGTCACCAGCCGACTGCGGAGCAGGGGAGGGGGGAGCCAGGGGTTAGAGTAAGGACCCCCCCAACCCCCAAATTCACACAGTGGGTCAGCAGCACAACTGTGTATAGAAACACACACACCTCGCTCTAACCCACCAGCCCCCACTCCCCTCCCAGAGCCAGGGAGAGAACCCAGGAGTCCTGGCTCCCAGCCCCCCCACTGCTCTAACCCACCAGCCCCCACTCCCCTCCCAGAGCCGGGGAGAGAACCCAGGAGTCCTGGCTCCCAGCCCCCCCACTGCTCTAACCACCAGCCCCCACTCCCCTCCCAGAGCCAGGAGAGAACCCAGGAGTCCTGGCTCCCAGCCCCCCCTGCTCTAACCACCAGCCCCCACTCCCCTCCCAGAGCCGGGGAGAGAACCCAGGAGTCCTGGCTCCCAGCCCCCCCTGCTCTGACCCCCCAGCCCCCACTCCCCTCCCAGAGCCGGGAGAGAACCCAGGAGTCCTGGCTCCCAGCCCCCCCTGCTCTAACCCACCAGCCCCCACTCCCCTCCCAGAGCCGGGGAGAGAACCCAGGAGTCCTGGCTCCCAGCCCCCCCTGCTCTAACCACCAGCCCCCACTCCCCTCCCAGAGCCGGGGAGAGAACCCAGGAGTCCTGGCTCCCAGCCCCCCCTGCTCTGACCCCCCAGCCCCCACTCCCCTCCCAGAGCCGGGAGAGAACCCAGGAGTCCTGGCTCCCAGCCCCCCCTGCTCTAACCCACCAGCCCCCACTCCCCCTCCCAGAGCCGGGGAGAGAACCCAGGAGTCCTGGCTCCCAGCCCCCTGCTCTGACCCACCCAGCCCCCACTTCCCCTTCCAGACCCAGGGAGAGAACCCAGGAGTCCTGGCTCCCAGCCCCCCCTGCTCTAACCCACCAGCCCCCACTCCCCTCCCAGAGCCGGGGAGAGAACCCAGGAGTCCTGGCTCCCAGCCCCCCCTGCTCTAACCACCAGCCCCCACTCCCCTCCCAGAGCCGGGAGAGAACCCAGGAGTCCTGGCTCCCAGCCCCCCCTGCTCTAACCACCAGCCCCCACTCCCCTCCCAGAGCCGGGGAGAGAACCCAGGAGTCCTGGCTCCCAGCCCCCCCTGCGCTAACCACCAGCCCCCACTCCCCTCCCAGAGCTGGGGAGAGAACCCAGGAGTCCGGGCTCCCCGCACTCACCGCCAGCACGGCTCCATCGCAGATCACCAGGTAGCCCAGCTGGTCGGGGATCCGCTCCAGCCCCTGGGTCAGCGCTGTGGTCTGGGGGGGGGGGTTGGAGGTCAGAGCAGGGGTGTGGGGCAGAGGCCGGAGGGGAGGGGCCGGGCCCGGAGGTGGGTTCCTGGCTCCCCAAGGGACCCGCTAGTCGGGGCTGCGGGGACAGCGGGGAGCCGGCCCCGAGACTCCCCCCCCCGCGGGGAACCGGGCCCCGGGGTCACGGCCAGCCCCGGAACGGGCCGAGCCCCCCCGCCCTGCAATGGGGGGGGGGGGTCTAGGCGCCCCGGCCCGGCCCCGCCACGCAATGGGGGGGGGTCCGGGCCCCCCGGCTCCCCCCTCGCCGTGCAATGGGGGGGGGGGGGGGTCCGGGCCCGACTCACCATCTCGGGGCCGCGCTGCTCCCAGCCGTCAGCTGATACCTGCCGTGCCCCGCCCTCCTCTTATCCCCGCCCCTTAGCCCGCCCATTGGCCCGCGGCGCTGTCCGTCCCCCGCCCGGGTGGAGCCCCGTGCTGCCATTGGCCCAGGCCGCTCTGCGTGGGGCTGGGTCTGAGGGCGGGGCCACTTCCGATTCCTCGCCCCCGTCCGTAGGAATGAGCTGATGAATATTCATGAGGCGTGAGCCGCCGAAGGCTCAGCGGGGCACGCCCCCGCGCGCGTGACCTCCCGCCGCAGGGGCTGATGGGTGCCCGGTCCAACGGCCGCCTGCCCCAGGGGTTCATGGGAGTCTAGCTATGGGAAGGCACCTGCCCCAGGGGCTCATGGGAGTCTAGCTAAGGGCACGGGGGGGGGGGGTGGAGGGGGTGCTGCCCCAGGGGCTCATGGGAGTCTAGCTAAGGGCATGAGGGGGGGGATGCGCGCGCTGCCCCGGGGGCTCATGGGAGTCTAGCTAAGGGGGGGCGTGCACCTGCCCCAGGGCTCATGGGAGCCTAGCTAAGGGCACGGGGGGGGGAGGGGACGCTGCCCCAGGGGCTCATGGGAGTCTAGCTAAGGGCATGGAGGTGGCAAGTGCTGCCTCAGGGGCTCATGGGAGTCTAGCTAAGGGCAGGGAGGGGACGCTGCCCCAGGGGCTCATGGCAGTCTAGCTAAGGGCATGGGGGGGGGCAGGGGGCGCTGCCCCAGGGGCTCATGGGAGTCTAGCTAAGGGGGGGGGCGTGCACCTGCCCCAGGGGCTCATGGGAGTCTAGCTAAGGGCACGGGGGGGGGGGGAGAGAGGGGACACTGCCCCAGGGGCTCATGGGAGTCTAGCTAAGGGCACGGGGGGGCAGGGGGCGCTGCCCCAGGGGCTCATGGGAGTCTAGCTAAGGAGGGGGGCATGCACCTGCCCCAGGGGCTCATGGGAGTCTAGCTAAGGGCATGGAGGTGGCAAGTGCTGCCTCAGGGGCTCATGGGAGTCTAGCTAAGGGCAGGGAGGGGACGCTGCCCCAGGGGCTCATGGCAGTCTAGCTAAGGGCATGGGGGGGGGCAGGGGGCGCTGCCCCAGGGGCTCATGGGAGTCTAGCTAAGGGGGGGGGGGGGCGTGCACCTGCCCCAGGGGCTCATGGGAGTCTAGCTAAGGGCACGGGGGGGGGGGAGAGAGGGGACACTGCCCCAGGGGCTCATGGGAGTCTAGCTAAGGGCACGGGGGGGCAGGGGGCGCTGCCCCAGGGGCTCATGGGAGTCTAGCTAAGGAGGGGGGCATGCACCTGCCCCAGGGGCTCATGGGAGTCTAGCTAAGGGCATGAGGGGGGGTGTGCGCACGCTGCCCCGGGGGCTCATGGGAGTCTAGTTAAGGGCATGGGAGGGCAGGTGCTGCCCCAGAGGCCCATACCTCAGCAGCTGATGGGAGCCTGGCTACTGTGTGACGGTGGCCAGCTGAGCTCCTCTCCCCCCCCTCTCTTGGGGGGCCTCCCAGCCACTTGGGGGTGGCAGAATGTAAAGGTCCTCTTCACTGCTGTCCCATGGGTGGGGGGAGCTGGCCCCACAGCCCTCTTCGCCCCCCAGCACTACAGACCCTTCTATAAACTAACCACCTCCCCCTTTCTCTCCTCCCCAGGACTGAAGGGCAGGTACCCTGGGGGAGCCTCAGGGCTGATAAAAGTGTCCCCATCCCCGCACACAGAGACTGAGGGAGGATGCCCACAGCTGGGTCTGGCTGCCCTCCCCTTCAGGCCACAGCAGGGCAGCCATACCTGCCCCCCACTGCCCTGAGTCAGAGGGGTGGGGCAGGAGGACACCTGAGCTGCTGCCCAAGCAAGGGTCTGGCTCAGGCCATGGGAAGTCCAGCTCCAAGGGCTCTGCCCTAGAGGATCCTGGGAGTCTGGCTCAGGCGTAGCCGCTGGAGGGGGCTGACGGGAGCTGCCCCGCACACAAGGACAACTCTACTCGCCAGCCGTGTTCCAGGCCTTTATTAACCCCACTGTCTCCCCCCAGCTAGGGGTACGTGTCTCGCCGCTGCAGCCAGGGCAGCCGCGCCCGCAGCAGCACGAGGCAGCCCAGGATGCCGAGAGCAGCCAGCAACGCGACCCCCAGCCCTACGTACACCAGCGTGGTGACCCAGAAGGCGAAGAGGTAGAGGAGGCGGTGGCAGAAACGCGGATTGTGGGGGTCCTTGTACTCTGGGGGTAGATGGAGTAGACCCAGATGTTACCTGGGGGGGAAAGACTGGAGGTCAGAGGTCAAGGCTGGCTGGGGAGTGGACCCCAAACTAGGGTGACCAGATGTCTCGATTTTATAGGGACAGTCCCCATTTTGGGGTCTTTTTCTTATATAGGCTCCTATTACCCCCACCCCGTCATGATTTTTCACATTTGCTGTCTGGTCACCCTACCCCAAACCCAGCCAAGGGGAGCTGATGCCAGGTCAGAAAGGGGCAAACCCAGCAGGGGGGAGAGGACCCACCCAAATGGGGCACAGACTCTGGGGACCCTCCCCAGCTAACCCCCCCCCCAGCCTGCCCCAAGGCAGGGAGTGGGGAGCCAGTGCCCTAGAGTTTAAAGCCAGGTCCTCGGGGAAGGGAGGCAGTGGGAGCCAGGCGGGGCTCAGGAGATAATGGAGAGGTACAGGGGGTAGCGGGGTGATCGGGGCCTTGGGGGCGCTCACCAGCGATGAACCACACGAAGAGGAAGAGCAGGAAAACCGCCCTCCAGCCACGGGCGCCAGGGCTCAGCTGAGGGGGGTCCGTCCCATCCCCGCAGGGCAGGCAGGTCAGCAGTAGGAACAGCAGGACGGTGCTGCCCCCCACCAGCAGGTAATAGGGCAGCAGGGACTGGCGGGGGCACTGGCCCAGGTACACGGCTCCTGGCATAGGGAGAGGGGGGTGGGGGGTCAGTGCCCAGGGCAGCCCCGGCCCATGGGGGCACCCACACGGGGTGGGGTCAGCGCCGGGAGGAGCAGGGCAGACACTCACCGATGACAATGCTGGCAATGGGCAGCGCCGAGACCACCACCTTCCCCAGGACTGGAAGAGAGAGACCCGGGGTTAGGGGCAGGCTGGGGGGGAAGGGCAGGGGTCAGAGAGCCCCCCGGGGGCCCAGCACTTACAGCTCAGGGCAGGGTGCACAGGGGACTCCACAATGCCTGGCAGCAGGGGGGCCCTGCTGCCATCTGGGTCCTCAGCCATGTCACGGGGTCTGGGCAGCAGGAGCTGGGGACATAGAGTGGGTTAGCGCTGGAGTGCCCCTCACTCCCGACCCACAGCCCCTGGTACCCCAGCCCTGAGCTCCCCCCTCGCCCAGCGCCCCTCACTCCCAACCCACAGCCCCTGGTACCCCAGCCCTGAGCTCCGCCCCCTCCCAACACCCCTCACTTCCGACCCACAGCCCCTGGTACCCCAGTCCTGAGCTCTGCCCCCTCCCAACACCCCTCACTTCCGACCCACAGCCCCTGGTACCCCAGCCCTGAGCTCCCCCCTCGCCCAGCGCCCCTCACTCCCGACCCACAGCCCCTGGTACCCCAGCCCTGAGCTCCCCCCTCGCCCAGCGCCCCTCACTCCCGACCCACAGCCCCTGGTACCCCAGCCCTGGGCTCCGCCCCCTCCCAACACCCCTCACTTCCGACCCACAGCCCCTGGTACCCCAGCCCTGAGCTCCCCCCTCGCCCAGCGCCCCTCACTCCCGACCCACAGCCCCTGGTACCCCAGCCCTGAGCTCCGCCCCCTCCCAACACCCCTCACTTCCGACCCACAGCCCCTGGTACCCCAGTCCTGAGCTCTGCCCCCTCCCAGCACCCCTCACTTCCAACCTACAGCCCCTGGTACCCCCGCCTGAGCTCCGCCCCCTCCCAGCACCCCTCACTTCCGACCCACAGCCCCTGGTACTCCGGCCCTGAGCTCTGCCCCCTCCCAGTGCCCCTCACTCCCGACCCACAGCCCCTGGTACCCCAGCCCTGAGCTCCGCCCCCTCCCAGCGTCCCTCACTTCCGACCCACAGCCCCTGGTACCCCAGCCCTGGGCTTCCCCCCCTCCCAGCGCCCCTCACTTCCGACCCACAGCCCCTGGTACCCCAGCCCTGGGCTTCCCCCCCTCCCAGCGCCCCTCACTTCCGACCCACAGCCCCTGGTACTCCAGCCCTGGGCTCCGCCCCCTCCCAGCGCCCCTCACTCCCGACCCACAGCCCCTGGTACCCCAGCCCTGAGCTCCGCCCCCTCCCAGCGTCCCTCACTTCCGACCCACAGCCCCTGGTACCCCAGCCCTGGGCTCCCCCCCTCCCAGCGCCCCTCACTTCCGACCCACAGCCCCTGGTACCCCAGCCCTGGGCTTCCCCCCCTCCCAGCGCCCCTCACTTCCGACCCACAGCCCCTGGTACTCCAGCCCTGGGCTCCGCCCCCTCCCAGCGCCCCTCACTCCCGACCCACAGCCCCTGGTACCCCAGCCCTGAGCTCCGCCCCCTCCCAGCGCCCCTCACTCCCGACCCACAGCCCCTGGTACCCCAGCCCTGAGCTCCGCCCCCTCCCAGCGCCCCTCACTTCCGACCCACAGCCCCTGGTACCCCAGCCCTGGGCTCCCCCCCTCCCAGCGCCCCTCACTCCCGACCCACAGCCCCTGGTACCCCAGCCCTGGGCATCCCCCCTCCCAGCGCCCCTCACTCCCGACCCACAGCCCCTGGTACCCCAGCCCTGAGCTCCGCCCCCTCCCAGCACCCCTCACTCCCGACCCACAGCCCCTGGTACCCCCGCCCTGAGCTCCGCCCCCTCCCAACACCCCTCACTTCCGACCCACAGCCCCTGGTACCCCAGCCCTGAGCTCCCCCCTCGCCCAGCGCCCCTCACTCCCGACCCACAGCCCCTGGTACCCCAGCCCTGAGCTCCCCCCTCGCCCAGCGCCCCTCACTCCCGACCCACAGCCCCTGGTACCCCAGCCCTGGGCTCCGCCCCCTCCCAACACCCCTCACTTCCGACCCACAGCCCCTGGTACCCCAGCCCTGAGCTCCCCCCTCGCCCAGCGCCCCTCACTCCCGACCCACAGCCCCTGGTACCCCAGCCCTGAGCTCCGCCCCCTCCCAACACCCCTCACTTCCGACCCACAGCCCCTGGTACCCCAGTCCTGAGCTCTGCCCCCTCCCAGCACCCCTCACTTCCAACCTACAGCCCCTGGTACCCCCGCCTGAGCTCCGCCCCCTCCCAGCACCCCTCACTTCCGACCCACAGCCCCTGGTACTCCGGCCCTGAGCTCTGCCCCCTCCCAGTGCCCCTCACTCCCGACCCACAGCCCCTGGTACCCCGGCCCTGAGCTCCGCCCCCTCCCAGCGTCCCTCACTTCCGACCCACAGCCCCTGGTACCCCAGCCCTGGGCTCCCCCCCTCCCAGCGCCCCTCACTTCCGACCCACAGCCCCTGGTACCCCAGCCCTGGGCTTCCCCCCCTCCCAGCGCCCCTCACTTCCGACCCACAGCCCCTGGTACTCCAGCCCTGGGCTCCGCCCCCTCCCAGCGCCCCTCACTCCCGACCCACAGCCCCTGGTACCCCAGCCCTGAGCTCCGCCCCCTCCCAGCGCCCCTCACTCCCGACCCACAGCCCCTGGTACCCCAGCCCTGAGCTCCGCCCCCTCCCAGCGCCCCTCACTTCCGACCCACAGCCCCTGGTACCCCAGCCCTGAGCTCCGCCCCCTCCCAGCGCCCCTCACTCCCGACCCACAGCCCCTGGTACCCCAGCCCTGGGCATCCCCCCTCCCAGCGCCCCTCACTCCCGACCCACAGCCCCTGGTACCCCAGCCCTGAGCTCCGCCCCCTCCCAGCACCCCTCACTCCCGACCCACAGCCCCTGGTACCCCCGCCCTGAGCTCCGCCCCCTCCCAGCACCCCTCACTCCCGACCCACAGCCCCTGGTACCCCAGCCCTGGGCTCCCCCCCTCCCAGCGTCCCTCACTTCCGACCCACAGCCCCTGGTACCCCAGCCCTGGGCTCCCCCCCTCCCAGCGCCCCTCACTCCCGACCCACAGCCCCTGGTACCCCAGCCCTGGGCTCCCCCCCTCCCAGCGCCCCTCACTTCCGACCCACAGCCCCTGGTACCCCAGCCCTGGGCTTCCCCCCCTCCCAGCGCCCCTCACTCCCGACCCACAGCCCCTGGTACCCCAGCCCTGAGCTCCGCCTCCTCCCAGCGCCCCTCACTCCCGACCCACAGCCCCTGGTACCCCAGCCCTGGGCATCCCCCCTCCCAGCACCCCTCACTTCCGACCCACAGCCCCTGGTACCCCAGCCCTGAGCTCCCCCTCTCCCAGCGCCCCTCACTCCCAACCCACAGCCCCTATTAGCCCAGCCCTGGGTTCCCCCACAGCTCTGCTGGTGCCCCTCACTCCTGCCCCACAGTCCCTGCCAGCCTGGCCTTACCCACCCCATCCCCAGCCTGCTGGTGCCCCTCATGCCCAACCCACAGCCCCTGCCAGCCTAACCCCCCTGCTCTGTCAGTGCCCCTCACTCCTGACCCATAGCCCCTACTAGCCCACCCAAGAACTAGGACTCTCTCCCTCACAATTCCTACCTTCAGTCTGTCTTATAGCCCCTTTCCTTGGGGCTGACCTTTTATAGCCCCCCACCCCACTTAAGGTAGGCAGAGCCCGTCTCCCACTCCTTATAAGGACATTTCCCAGAGGGGGGTGATTCTATGGGGGTGGGGTCCAGGTGTGCCCCACCCTAAGCCCAGCTGAAACCGTTCAGGGAGGGGCCTGGTTTCAAATTGGTTTTATTGGAGGGAAGCTAGACTGGTAGTCAGGATTCCTGGGTTCTTTTTCTGGCTCTGTAAGGGCATTGGGTTAGAACAAGGGAAACTAGGATTCCTGGGTTCTCTTCTTGGCTCTGGGAGGAGAATGGGGGCTGGTGGGTTAGAGCAGGGGGGGCTGGGAGCCAGGACTCCTGGGTTCTTTCCCTGGCTCTGGGAGGGGAGTGGGGGCTGGTGGGTTGGAGCAGGGGGCTGGTTGGTTGATGTCACAATCTAGGCTGTATCTTTGGAACTTCCTGCTGCTATTTTTCTGATGAGCTGGGTAGATAAAACGGCTTCTTGTAATAACAACAGCTAAAGTCATGGGGTTGGGGTGGGGCCTGTCCCCTCTGGGGGCCCCCCATCAGGGCAGGGACTGGCTGGCTCATGGGGGTGGGGAATAGGGCACAGGGCCTTTCCCCTCTCAGGGGGCACTGGCTCCCACCCGGCCTCAGGGCAGGGACTGGCTGGCTCATGGGGGAATGGGGTAGGGGCCTGTCCCCTCTCGAGGGGTGCTGGCTCCTTTCTGGCCCCAGGACGGAAGTCCCTCCGTGGTGCACATGTGGAACGAGTCTGTCCGAGTTCAGCCCAGCTCATCACTCCCCGCCCCCACCATCAGCCCCAGCAGAGTGGGCCCAGGAGTCCCCGTAGATTGAGCCCTCCTCCTGCTGGGGGGCTGGCCTGAGGACTGTTCACCTACCCTCAGGGGAGGGGGGACCTCTGGCGGCTGCGACTTCCCGGGGGTTCCAGGGAGAGAAACGGGCAGAGAACGTTTCCACTCGGTCCCTGCAGTGTGAGCCAGTCACCAAACCACAGCAGTGAACAGCTGATCACAGCCTGACTTCCTGCCCCATGTCACAAGAGGGGCTGAGGGCACCAGCGGAGCTGGGGGGAGCCCAAGACTGGGCCAGCAGGGGGCTATGGGTCAGGAGTGAGGGGCACTGGCAGAGCTGGGGGGTGGCAGGGTTGGGCTAGCAGGGGCTGTGGGTCAGGAGTGAGGGGCACTGGGAGGGGGTGGAGCCCAGGGCTGGTGTACCAGGGGCTGTGGGTTGGGAGTGAGGGGCACTGGCAGAGCTGGGGGCGGGGCAGGGATGGGCTAGCAGGGGCTGTGGGTCGGAAGTGAGGGGCGCTGGGGGGGGGGAGCTCAGGGCTGGGGTACCAGGGGCTGTGGGTCGGAAGTGAGGGGCGCTGGGAGGGGGGGAGCCCAGGGCTGGGGTACCAGGGGCTGTGGGTCGGAAGTGAGGGGCGCTGGAGGGGGGGAGCTCAGGGCTGAGGTACCAGGGGCTATGGGTCGGGAGTGAGGGGCACTGGGAGGGGGTGGAGCCCAGGGCTGGTGTACCAGGGGCTGGGGGTCGGGACTCGGGAGTGAGGGGCACTGGGAGGGGGTGGAGCCCAGGGCTGGTGTACCAGGGGCTGGGGTCGGGAGTGAGGGGCACTGGGAGGGGGTGGAGCCCAGGGCTGGTGTACCAGGGGCTGTGGGTTGGGAGTGAGGGGCGCTGGGAGGGGGGACACCCAGGGCTGGGGTACCAGGGGCTGTGGGTCGGAAGTGAGGGGCACTGGGAGGGGGTGGAGCCCAGGGCTGGTGTACCAGGGTCTGGGGGTCGGGACTCGGGAGTGAGGGGCACTGGGAGGGGGTGGAGCCCAGGGCTGGTGTACCAGGGGCTGGGGGTCGGGAGTGAGGGGCACTGGGAGGGGGTGGAGCCCAGAGCTGGGGTACCAGGGGCTGTGTGTTGGGAGTGAGGGACACTGGGAGGGGGTGGAGCCCAGGGCTGGGGTACCAGGGGCTGTGGGTCGGAAGTGAGGGGCACTGGGAGGGGGTGGAGCCCAGGGCTGGTGTACCAGGGGCTGGGGGTCGGGAGTGAGGGGGCACTGGGAGGGGGTGGAGCCCAGAGCTGGGGTACCAGGGGCTGTGGGTCGGAAGTGAGGGGCACTGGGAGGGGGTGGAGCCCAGGGCTGGTGTACCAGGGGCTGGGGGTCGGGAGTGAGGGGCACTGGGAGGGGGTGGAGCCCAGAGCTGGGGTACCAGGGGCTGTGGGTTGGGAGTGAGGGACACTGGGAGGGGGTGGAGCCCAGGGCTGGGGTACCAGGGGCTGTGGGTTGGGAGTGAGGGGCGCTGGGAGGGGGTGGAGCCCAGGGCTGGTGTACCAGGGGCTGTGGGTTGGGAGTGAGGGGCGCTGGGAGGGGGTGGAGCCCAGGGCTGGTGTACCAGGGGCTGTGGGTTGGGAGTGAGGGGCGCTGGGAGGGGGTGGAGCCCAGGGCTGGTGTACCAGGGGCTGTGGGTTGGGAGTGAGGGGCGCTGGGAGGGGGTGGAGCCCAGGGCTGGTGTATCAGGGGCTGTGGGTTGGGAGTGAGGGGCGCTGGAGGGGGTGGAGCCCAGGGCTGGTGTACCAGGGGCTGTGGGTTGGGAGTGAGGGGCGCTGGGAGGGGGTGGAGCCCAGGGCTGGTGTATCAGGGGCTGCGGGTCGGGAGTGAGGGGCACACTGGCAGAGCTGGGGCGGGGCAGGAATGGGCTAGCAGGGGGCTGTGGGTCGGGAGTGAGGGGCACCGGCAGAGCTGGGGCAGAGCTGGAGTCCCAGGGGGCTGCAGGTCAGGAGTGAGGGGCACCACAGACTGGGGGGGGGGAGGGGAGGCGTAGAACAGCAGGCGATGTCGTGGCTCGGATGCGTTTGGGGAACCCCCCTCCCCCAGTCTCCGGTTCCCTGTGACAATCGCAGACAATGAGACAGGTGGAGGTTTGTCCAGAGCAGAGGCCGCAGTTTCCCGCTCCGCCCCCAGGGGTGCCGGCTCCCCACGGCCCCTCGGGTTTATTGGGGTGGCTGGTGACACACAGGGGTAGAGGGGTGCTCGGCGTGTTGCAGGGGCGACACTGTCTGTAATCTCTGCGGCCCGTGGTTCCGGGTGGAGCTGGTCCCGGAGGCCTGGGTTTTGGGTTCCTGGTGGTGAGGGGCAGGGAGGAGTCCGGAGGGGGTGGGCAGTCCTGCCGCGGCTCCTCAGGACGCGCTGGCTGCTCTTCGGCTCAGTACTGGGTTTGCTGGAAATGGAGCAAAGGGGGTGAAATTAGAGCCCCTGCCCCGTCCTGCCCCTCGCCCAGCGCTGAGACACAGCTGGCTCTGGGGTGGGGCGCGGGGGCCTCTTCGTACAGGGATCCCTCACCTGGCGCTGAGATGCATCTGGTTCTGGGCTGGGCGCGGGGCTGTTTGTACAGGGACCCCCAGTGAGGAGATGCAGCTGGCTCTGGGGTGGGGCGCGGGGTCTGTTCGTACAGGGACCCCCAGTGCGGAGATGCAGCTGGCTCTGGGGTGGGGCACGGGGTCTGTACAGGGACCCTGGTGCGGAGATGCAGCTGGCTCTGGGGTGGGCGCGGGGCTGTTCGTACAGGGACCCCTCGCCCGGCACTGAGACGCAGCTGGCTCTGGTGTGGGGCGCGGGGGCCTCTTCGTACAGGGATCCCTCACCCGGTGCTGAGATGCATCTGGTTCTGGGGTGGGCACGGGGCTGTTTGTACAGGGACCCCTTGCCCGGCACCAAGATGCAGCTGACTCTGGGGTGGGGCGCGGGGGCTGTTTGTACAGGGACCCTGGCGCGGAGAGGCAGCTGGCTCTGGGGTGGGGCACGGGGCTGTTCGTACAGGGACCCTGGCGCGGAGAGGCAGCTGGCTCTGGGGTGGGGCACGGGGCTGTTCGTACAGGGACCCTGGGCGCGGAGAGGCAGCTGGCTCTGGGGTGGGCGCGGGGCTGTTCGTACAGGGACCCTGGCGCGGAGAGGCAGCTGGCTCTGGGGTGGGGCACGGGGCTGTTCGTACAGGGACCCTGGCGCGGAGAGGCAGCTGGCTCTGGGGTGGGCGCGGGGCTGTTCGTACAGGGACCCTGGCGCGGAGAGGCAGCTGGCTCTGGGGTGGGCGCGGGGCTGTTCGTACAGGGACCCTGGCGCGGAGAGGCAGCTGGCTCTGGGGTGGGGCGCGGGGCTGTTTGTACAGGGACCCTGGCGCGGAGAGGCAGCTGGCTCTGGGGTGGGCGCGGGGCTGTTTGTACAGGAACCCTGGCGTGGAGAGGCAGCTGGCTCTGGGGTGGGCGCGGGGCCGGCTCGGCTGTGGGGGGTCTCACCTTGGGGCTCCTGGCCTGTTTCTTGTTGCAGGTCCCGCAGAGGCAGCCGAAGAGGCCGTTCAGCACCTGGATCCCGCAGAGCAGCAGCTCCAGCAGCGCCGCAGCCAGCACCAGGGAGAAGAGGATGACGTTGAACCGGACCACGCCGGGCGGGTTCACGCAGGCGTCCCACACCGAGGTGTTGAACAAGTAGCTCTGCTCACTGCACGGAGAGTGAGGGACTGGCCAGGTGCCACGCGGCCTGGTGCCCCTCGACCCCGCCCCGCCGCCCCCCGGCTCTGCCGGAGCCCCTCGACCCCCGAGTCACCATCCCCCCCCGGCTCTGCCGGAGCCCCTCGACCCTGCCCCGCCGCCCCCCGGCTCTGCCAGAGCTCCTCGACCCCGAGTCACCATCCCCCCCCGGCTCTGCCGGAGCCCCTCGACCCGAGTCACCATCTCCCCCGGCTCTGCCGGAGCCCCTCGACCCTGCCCCGCCGCCCCCCGGCTCTGCCAGAGCTCCTCGACCCCGAGTCACCATCCCCCCCCGGCTCTGCCGGAGCCCCTCGACCCCGAGTCACCATCTCCCCCGGCTCTGCCGGAGCCCCTCAACCCCGAGTCACCATCTCCCCCGGCTCTGCCGGAGCCCCTCGACCCCGCCCCGCCGCCCCCGGCTCTGCCGGAGCCCCCTCGACCCCGAGTCACCATCCCCCCCGGCTCTGCCGGAGCCCCTCGACCCCGCCCCGCCGCCCCCCGGCTCTGCCGGAGCCCCCTCGACCCCGAGTCACCATCCCCCCCGGCTCTGCCGGAGCCCCTCGACCCCGCCCCGCCGCCCCCCATCTCTGCCGGAGCCCCTCGACCCCGAGTCACCATCCCCCCCGGCTCTGCCGGAGCCCCTCGACCCCGCCCCGCCGCCCCCCGGCTCTGCCGGAGCCCCTCGACCCGCCCCGCCGCCCCCCAGCTCTGCTGGAGCCCCTCGACCCCGAGTCACCATCTCCCCCGGCTCTGCCGGAGCCCCTCGACCCCGACTCGCCACCCCCCCCCGGCTCTGCCGGAGCCCCTCGACCCCGACTCGCCACCCCCCCCCGGCTCTACCGGAGCCCCTCGACCCCGCCCCGCCGCCCCCTGGCTCTGCCGGAGCTCCTCAACCCCGACTCGCCACCCCCCCGGCTCTCCCGGAGCCCCTCGACCCCGAGTCACCATCCCCCCGGCTCTGCCGGAGCCCCTCGATCCCGACTCGCCACCCCCCCCCCGGCTCTGCCGGAGCCCCTCGACCCCGAGTCACCACCCCCCCCCCGGCTCTGCCAGGATTCCCCAACCCCTCCCTGCTGCTCCGCCGGCGCCCCCTGCCGTCCCACCTGAGCTCCTTGTCGGTGGTGTGGAAGGGCCATTCCCAGTTGCCATTTGCCACCTCGCACAGCGGCCCGTTCACCAGCCCCAGGGCGGAGACGCTCACGGCGTAGACAGAGCCGGCCACCCCCACCAGGGCGAAGAGGATGGACAGGAACATCTGGGGGAGGGGGGACCCCTTTAGTGCTGGGGATCAGATGCAGAGGGGACCCCTTTGCGGCTGGGGGGGGCCCCCGCTAGTGCCTTGGGTGAGACTGGGAGGAAAGACCCTTTGGGGACAGGGGAAGAGCTTCACCCCCACAGCGGTGGGGAGAGACTGGGGGGAGGGCTACAGGGGGTCACTCACCCCACAGTGGTGGGGAGAGACTGGGGGGTGGGGGGAGGGCT